>NW_026887350.1:0-114673 GCF_032173495.1 Musca vetustissima
CTTCAGCTTTTACTACTATATTTTACATGTGTTTTACCATGTTTCGTTTTTTTCGAAAACTGAGTCTCTATCGATTTCCATGAAATCTTAAAGTCATAAATTTGATGAAATTGTGTAAACAAATAAGAAAAGCTTTCCGTTTTGCCTTTACATTTTGTTTATTTTTCTTCTCCTCCTTCTGCATTGTGTAAATATCGTATTGAAATTTTCAGTTTTTTGTAAAAAAAAGAAATAATGATGCCTAACAAGGTCGTCGCCGTTACTGTTAACAGTTTGTTTGGTGCTCTTTTCAAGGTCTTATCATTTTTCTTCGCGCCCTCGATGTTCATCATATTCCTGAAAGGTATTTCTTCCTTTTTTCTTTTTACTTGTAACAAAATGAAATGATGTTACCCGTTTTCCATGACCATGATGGTACTCTTAACACAGGTGAATTAATTACAATGCATTTCAAGAACGTTGCTGTTCTTGTTTTATTTTCCGTATATATGTCAATGGCATGCTTTCTTTCATTCGGTCTTTCTGTTTTCATGAAGATTCTATTGTTGCACTTGACTGAGACTGAGGCGGCGGAAAAAAATGTCTGGCAGCATATTTTTGCACTCAACTCTTTGCAGTTCTGTTGTAGTCGCTCTGCTGGATGTTGGTGTGCAATTGAAGTTTGCAGTTCTTGAACAAAAATTTCAAAGTAAAATGATGAATGAAATACGAATCGCTATGGACTGCACAAAGATCGACTCGTATGTTTGTATTTAGGTATGAATGGTTTGTGTGAAAAAAGAATTATCCTGAAGCCAACATCTCTTGAAGTACTTTTTCAAAGTAAGAAATATGAACTTGAAGTAGAAAATGGTAGTAGTTGCTGTGAAGTACACAAAAAGTAGGAGTGTGTGCGCTCTGCATACAAATTTGGTTAAAATTTGTTCGGAACATACAATTTAAAGTGATATTAGAAGGCTTATGTAAAACTTGTTTTAAAATTAATTGAAGGAGGTATTTTTATGGATTGAAATATGGAAATTTAAGTATTCCTAGCAAACTCTTCAATCCATTAAATTGATCCATTGTAATGTTAATTTTTAAATATCATTCATATATGATTCTGACCGCATTTTACAACCAATTAGTCCTTTCCGAGTTTCAGAGCATACACAACTTTTCTGTAAATTATTAAATATCGGTCATAGTCTCTGTAATTGTAATTATTGCCAATGAAGGCCCATAATTTGATAAATAGTCCTATCAATTTGTCCTATAGAAGCTGGCTGTAATTTTAAAAAAAATTAAGCGTAAATTATTTTAGGTATTTGAAAAGTTGTTTGTCATTCTGGAAAAATATTGTGCTCTTGCAGGAAATAGTTCAAAATAGGATCACGTGTAGCGTCGTTATCACTTGTTATATTATGGGAAAATATACTTACGATAATAAAAAGAAGGTACGGACTGGAACATCTGAAATAAAAAAATTTAACGGGATTAGACTACTACATAGTACTAAATAACTTGTTTAGTGATAGAAAACCTAGGACTTTATTAACACGATTAAATTTTGAGCTGAGCAGTTTGGCTGTTACAACAATATATCGGCTATAAATTCCAAATTTTCCCCATTTTCAGTTGAAAAAATGTAAGTTTTTTTTAAGTTATCGGTCTGTAGATTTTTTGGCGTTTTCGGCCTAAAGTTTGGAAAACAAGATAGTGTAAGTCACACCGTTAGATTTTTTTCTGTGGATATACTGCGGACAAACCGACTCCTATTTAGGCCCTGGAGCAAGTCATAAAAAATTGAAATCAAGGAATGAACCATCTGAGACGTAATTGTGACTAAAACTTTATAGACACAATTTGAAAAGTATAAATGCCATTTGGCCAATGACAAAAATTATTGAAAAGGTGATACGGACGAAATATTGCACAGCGTATTAAATTGGGGATAGATTGACATGTAGTACATTTTCGCCTGATTTCATGCAAATTGTAAAATAAATGCTCAATGTTTGTTCGATTGGGAGGAAACTTTGAGCAGCAGATTTAGATTGAGCATCCATATATAAAGTGAAAAAATAACGTTTGTCTCATTGGCATAAAACTTTGCCAAGAGCAATCAATGTTGCTATTCCGAATGAGGAGAGTAGATATCATATAGGCAGCCACATTCGACTTTTATGTCTTTCTATTCATATTTTCATAATGTGGAGTGTATATTAAATCTGTCATTCCGTTCACAACATATTGAAGTATACATCGGAAACCCCTAAAATTTTATGGCCGAAGTTCACCTCTTTATAACTCGGGAAGTATTAAAGTATATGAAAAACCTGAATAGATTTGAATTTACTAATCTGTCGTTGCAAACTTTTCGAGATATTAACCTTCAAAGTTTACTTTTCTACTTTAAAGTAAAACCAGTAAGGAAAATAGTAAAGTTTCACTGGACCGACTATATGATACCCTTCACCACTTTGGGTATATTTTACATATATATATCCTAACAGACGTCGCCGTTTCGAAGGAACATTGACATTAAATTGAAACTTGAAATTGATTTTTATTTACATGTGAACCGACTAACATCAATTCATACGTATCTATTCTACATCCTATGTTCGTTAGTGTAGATTTGGAGTCAATTGCGTACAATGGAACAAATTTATTAGGAGTTTGTTCCACCATTTACCTAAAATCGGAAGAAAACATATATCGGAGCTACGTCTAAATCTGAACCGATTTTCACGTAACTTAACACACAACATTCTAGACTTAATTCAGTACGATATGCCAAATTTCATTCGAATCGACAGAAATATAGAACTTCGGTTCACCATTTAGGTATATCTAAATCTGAACCGATTTTCATGAAACTTAACGCACATCAATGTAGTACGCTATGCAAAATTTCGTATATATATCGAAAGATAGGGACTATTTGCACCATTTACATAAAATCTACGAAAATATTTATGGGTGCTATATTTAAATCTGGACCGATTTTCAGGAAACTTAACACACATCATTCTAGACTTTTTAGCACGCTTTGCTAAAATTCATGGGGATCGAAATATATATAGGGACTTTGCTGCACCATTTACATGAAATCGGACAAATATATATATATATATATATATGAGATATATCTAAGTCTGAACCGATTTTTACGAAACATAGTATACATAATTCTAGTCTTAATTCAGTGCGCTATCCCAAATTTCGTGCAAATCGAAAAATATATAGAGACTTAAATGTACCATTTACATTAAGTCGGACGAAAATATATTTGGGAGCTATATCTAAATCTAAACTGATTTTTCCCAATTTCCCAATAAATGAGCTCTGCCAATGTTCACCCAATTCGGATAATAAATGCGACCTAACTTTGTTTACAATATAACATGGACTCATAAGTCATAACTCAAAAAGAGATTATATACATATTCTCAAAAGGACCCATGTGTCTGAAAATCTCTTACTCATTCTGATTGAGTACCTGTAGAAGTTCCTCTATTCCTTGTATGATGTGAGTAAATTGTAAAATGTAAACGGATTTTTCCGCAAGTATTTGGACCTTGCCCCCATATGATACCTCCCCTTTTCGGAATTTTTAGCGTGAAGGAAGTTATTGTTATACGAAACTAAAATGTTAGGTTCGAAATTAAGCTATATCGGTCCTCAATTAGGCGAAAATCGCCCCTCATATAATGATAACCCAAGACATATAACTTTTCACTCTAAACTGCAGGATTTTCAGGATTTTATACGCATGATCAATGCGTTATTTTTACTGTTATATGAGGGTAACCTAAAAAGTTGACCAATATTAGAAAGATTTTCTACCCAGGGAGAACTCAGCAGCTCCCATATTCAAATACCTACCTGAAAGCCTAAAATACCGAATAGATACTATTATATGGAAACTATCCTGAGAATCAAAATTATGAACTAGAGCCGATTCGGTTAAAAAACGTGCCCAAAATACCGATTATAATACCCTTCAAAGTGGAGTGGATATGTCGCATTTTTAATACCAAATATTCTGGAAGTATTAGTGCTACATTGTCGTTGAATTTTATTCTGATCAAGAATATATACTTTATAAAATCTCACAATTGGAGGTATTGCAAGTTTAATATACACTACAACTTTGTTGGGGAGAGTAGAAAAAAAGGATAAAACAAAACACATCTATAAAGTGGTCTATATTATAGAAACAAACACATTTATTTTAGTTATAAATTGATTTGATAGAGAAAATGTATTTCCATGGAATAGTTTTGCTTTAATATTTTCCATGACATGATGGAAATCCATTAATGTGTATATTTTATTATATATTAATTTAAACAAATCCTCAATCCCCTACGAAATGTAACATCCCAAGGTTATGGTTTAAATAAAACCTATTGCAATAAATACTAAAATTGCGCTCTGCTTTAAAATATTTAATTAAAAGTTATTCATATGGAACACAATCGCAGAGATTTATTTCATTTGATTTCTTTATTTTATTTTGTTTTGTGTTGTATAATCCCCTTTCATTTTGTAAACTTAATTATGTTTACATACATATAAATATGTATACCCATATTAAAACGAATTTCTTGTGTAGCAAATGTTGCTGTCAACCCTTATCATCAATCATAAGGGAAATCCTGAAGAAAAAAAAATACATGAAAGTTGTAAAATTATCGAAAAAGAAAAACTTTTTTGCTAAAACAGCTAGAAATACATATTTTTTCTAATTAGACCTATAACCCTAATTAGAAGAAAAAACAACATAATAATGTTTTTATATAAAAAATATTATTTTTGTTACTTTCTTATACTTTTATATTTCGTCTGCAGACTCCCTGTAGGAACAAAAAAGAAAACAGTGAACTGTGGCAATCTGTCAATAAATTGGAAGGGGAGAAAACTTTTAATTCAAAATGAAATTGAACGAATAGCTAAGTTAAACATAAGAATTATTTCATGGTATTGAATACAAGGAAACACTAATGTTTCTGTTTACATGCTATTTCGATTATTATACATTTCCTGTTTTTCTCCGCAGAATGTCACAAGTTTCCTATTACGTTGTTGAATAATAAGGGTGTTGTTGTCAACAATCAGTTGATGTAAGATGCGGGTGGAAAATGTGTATTTATAATTATTATGTTTTAAGGCGTAAAAACGTCGTTATGCTAACAATAATATTCCAAAATTTTCACTTTTAGTTTAGGAAACCCCTTGATAAATACAATTTTATTCATTTAAATCTCAACTTGAATATTATTCTCGTTTTTATTGTTGTTATTATACCCTACACAACTATGTTGTCAGGGTATTATAGCTTTGTGCAGCCCCAAAAGTTTGTAACGCCGCGAAATATTGGTCCTAGACCCACCATTAAGTATCTCATATCTCGACTAGCTGAGTCGATCTAGACATGTGTGTCCGTCCGTCCGTCTGTCCATTATAATTTGTAAACACGATACAGGCCACAGTTATGGACCAATCTTCACGAAATTTTGCATATAGGATGGTTTCTGGCCAATGAAGACCCCTATTGTTTTTGGGAAAGATCGGTTAATATTTAGGGGATGAAATGGACCAAATACTAAATTTTTGTCGGTTTTTCTGATCGCTCCAGAGGCCGCAATAATGGCCCGAACATCGTGAAATTTTGCATGGAGAAGGGAATCCGGCCAAAAAATAAGCTTGCCTGTTTTGATAAAGATTGGTCAATATTTAGCGGGTCAAATGGACCCTGAGTTTTGTGTGAAAAATGACAAAATTTGTATTCTATGGCGTATATATTTACCCCTGAAGGACATATACCCGAGAAGTTGATATTATATCCAAGAGGAGTGGTTGACCTCTAAATTAATACCAATTATATTGTTGTATGTGCTCGGGTGTGGGAGTTACACCTAAATATTTACAGGTATCTCCGTATCCGTATATTATTTAGTAACTCATTATCACTCTAGAGTGCGGAACTATAGCGCTGATCGCTTTGAAATGTTCCATATGGTCAAGAACAGCGCCTATAATTTTCGGTGATGATTAGATAATAATTTTAGAATGAAGTAGACCGAAAGCTAAATATATTGTGTTATTTTCGAGTCGATATATAGACCAAAAATGAAAGCCGAACATCACAACACCACCCACGGTGAAGGGAATCTGGACAATAGCTGTACTAAATACTCGTAATATTGTCAGTGTGAGGAAGAGGTGCTGTTTACCTCTAATCGGGCAAGAGGATGCCAATATCACTAAATATTGCCCAGGCTCGGAATAAACATTTGAGTTCCGTGGTAGTTGTGTATGATATCGTATGGTCGGCCCCGTCCGACTATACTGCTCCGCTCACTGGTTTTTTAGTATAAAATATGTTTGTATTTCATAATTTAAAATTTTAAAAAGAAAATCGGATATCGGATTTCGGATATCTATCATATCGTATTGTTTTTAAAAATATTCAAATCAAAAACTATTCCTCCGGGTACTTCAGTAAAATGCAATCCCTTGCATTATCTTTCTTAATAATGGCTTTAGTAAATTTACAACAACTTACAGGCCAAGGATATACGCCTAATGCATGGATATTACTTCCCTTTCCTATACAAAACAACATGCTGCAACAACTGATGATGACAATACAGTTTACGCAGAACTTTATATGAGCCCTAAAATAGAAGTTTTGAAGCCATTGAGCGGGCAATATAGTCGGATGGAGACCACGATATGATACCCTACACAGCTACCACGGAACTCTAACTTTTTGCGGATGTATATTCTGCGCCTGGGCAATATTTCGCGATATTTGAACCCTCTTGACCTCCTCTTCCTTATCCTGGCATATTTTCCGAAACTTGTTTTCCGGGGTGATTTGACCCACTAATTTTTGACCTATCATTATCGAAACATCCCTTCAAATAATTTGACCAGACCCCCCTTTCCGTGTGGTGTGTTGTGATGTTCGGTTTTTAATTGTGACATATAAAGCGACTTGAAAACACCTAAAGATTAAGTTTTCGGCCAATTTCATCCCATTAATATTATCTGATCATAACCGAAATATAGGGGTCGTCCTTCATGATAATAAGACCTTCATGTAAAAGTTTATAGCGATCAGCGCGATATTTCCGCCATTTAGTGTGGTAATGGCAATACTAAAGCATATGAGAATTTGACGACATCTGACAACAATATAATTGGAAGTTGACCTCCTCTTGGATATACTGTCAACTTCTCCGGTCCATGTTCTTTAGGAGTAAATAAATATTCAAAAAAAATTCAAATTTTGGAATTTTTCAAATGAAATAAGCCATACTTATTCCTTGGCCAGGTTCCCTTCTCCGTGTAAAATTTTGTGGTGTTCGGACCATAATTGTGGCCTCTAGGGCGACCAGTAAAACAGACAAAAATAACGTTTCTGGGATCTTCATTGGCCAGAACCCATCCCACATGCAATACTATTTCCATATTTCCCTCTACTTTACCTCATTTTCTCTTTGTTTACTCTTCTCCCCAATATACTAAATTATGGGAAATACAGCTAAGCAAAAATTTATTCATATTAACATATTTGTTAAGGAGATTTTCAAAATATAAAATTACAGCCAATTTAGTGGAAAGACTTGCCCAAACTCCTCAAAAAACCGACATTTTAAAAGTGGAAAGATTTAACACACAATAATCTAAAAATGTCAAAGTAGAGGTTGAAAAACGGCCGACAATCCTAAACAGTATCGAAATGTGGAAGCGACAGCTATTGCAATATATGTGCAAAATTTCAAAACTCAATCTTAAATATTGCGATTTTAACTGAAGGACGGAATGAAAGACGAAGGACATGGCTAAATGGATTGGTTGTGATATTCTCCCAGGGGGTTATTTATAACACCTTGAAACCGAAATCCCTTTTAACCCAGTCTGTAAAAATGGTTTTCAACCTTCAAGAGCCCGAAATGCAAAATTACAGCTTCGGATGGATAATTGGCAAGATAAAATTAAAAAATGGCGCCAATTCGGTGAAACTATGTTTATCTCCCTCCACGAAACAGGAATACCAGGAAGTGCAAATTTTGAAACCTCTATATTAAATATTTTGATATCTACAGTGATTTTAACAGGCAGGAAAGTGGACAAGCATATGTCGTGCTCCAAAAATCTTGTATATATGCTCAGTAATTAATCTCGTATACATTTGAGTTTATGAAGAACTGACGGATTCGGATAAGCCAAAGACGTTAATAACATTTGCCGTAGTCTGATCCGGATCTCATTTGTTTGAACATGTACCTTCATCCCCGTAAGGAATTGACAATAAAGATTCATTAAAGAGGGTTAAATATAAACATATAAAAATCCAATTTCCTGAAATAATAGTAACCTCTCTTTTTAGTTTACAATAAGTTCTACTGAAATCACCTTTTTATAAAACTTTTATAAATATTTACAAACTTTATTTCTTTCTAGGTTCCTTTGAAATGAAAAAAACGACATTTAAACAGGAAATAATATCCTACAACGGGACAGAAATTAAATTTGCAACTTTTAAAATGCAGCCGAGGAAAGTGCAAAATGTAGACAACATTAATTTCACTCAATGCTAAGCAAAACATGTTAACTTCTTAATTAGCAAAGTCACAAAGCCAAGAGCAGCAAGAACAACAACACAACGCCTAGTGGAATCTTATAAAAGAAAACATTTTGAAAAGTTTATGCCACCACCATTAGCATAGAGAACTTTAATTAAAAGACTTTATTAGTTGGTGCGTTTTCTTGGGTTTGAAAACTCTCGTGGCTTAAGTACAAAAGTGCTGCAATCCGTTTGTAATGAAATGAAATAAACTTAAAAAAATATTAAAGCCAAGTTTGTGCCAAGTAAAGGATTTGCAAGGTGGTTTGCCAGCCACCATATTCACCTACTGAAACTGGACACACGCCACCAAAACCACAGCTGGCTGTCACTCATCCAAACTTACACAGCTGCAATCGCATAGCCAATACAACGAACGATAAAATGGAAAATGATGAAAAATTATTGCAGGACGATTATGTGGCGGCAGCTGCCACAGCAGCTACAACTCGCTGTCCTTTGGTGCGAACACCATCACCTTCAGCAGCCACAAGTCCACATACACCACCACTACAACCATTGGTGCAGACATTTACCGCCCCTTTGCATCGCAAAAAAGGCCGACTACAACGTTCCGAGCGGCTACAAACTGTCGACAGTTCATCAAACAATTCGTCTGCAACTAATTCGACCACAACACCAACTTCATTTTCAGCCTGGGAGGCATTGGTTAAGGAGAGTTTCGGTCAAATTGCATGGCCAATAAAAATTACATCATGGGAACTAGTTGATGATCGTGTTAAGGCTGTACCCAATAGGTGAGTGAATTGAAAGGAATATTTTTTTTTTAATTTTATGTATAAAAATAACCCTATCATATTATATATAGAAAATATTTGAATTGTAATTTAAAACTTTCAAATGGACTGTGTATTTATATTAGCAAATAAATTCAGATTTGATTATTGTAAATAAACTTTGGAGGTCAACTTTATGAAAAGTTTGCAATCACTAATCAATTAATTCAAAACTATTAAAATTGTCTTATATACTTTAATAATTCCTTAGTTATAAAGGAGTAAGCCTCGGCTTCAGATATGTTAAAAAATTATTAATATTGCCCATATACTTCTACAGCCAATTCTATTTGAAAAATATTTATAATATTTACCAAATACCAAACCTTGGAAATACACCATTATTTGGGTGATATATCAAAACGTAGACAGATATTAAATGTTTTCGAAGGAAGATTTGAAGTTTTGATTTAGAGACACATCGGTTGAAATTACAAAATTATGGGAGTTACACCCGGAAATGTTGCACCATATTGATATTTTTGGTAGGAAGGTTTTCAAACCCCAAAATAATTCAATATATAAAACCAGTAAGGAAAGTAGTAAAGTCGGACGGGCCGACTATATGATACCCTTCACCACTTTGAGTATATTCAACAAATGAATCCTAACAGAAGTCGTATGTGTCAGTCTCGTTTCCTTCTGTCTGTTACAAACATATGCACAAAAACATAATATCCTGTGCCAGAAAAAAAAAAATTGGTTCAAGGACCTCAAAACCTGGGGGCTACCAGAAAAAATGACCAATATTTATAGTGTAGATATGTGCTAAATATAAGAACTCGACGTACTAAATTACAGTCAATTTGGTTGAAAAATACGATCAGAACCCCCAAAATACCAAAAAATTGGGGTACCGTTATATGGGGACTACCATAAAAACTAGACCTATATTTATAATTTTTAGTGGAGTAATTTGGTACCCAATAAGAACCCAATGTACACCAAAATTTCAGCGAATTCAGGTTGAAGAAGAACCCGAAAATACCGAAAATTGGGGGTACCCTTATATGGGGGCTATCCGAAAAAATTGACATTTATTTTTAATTTTTGGTGGGGAGATTTGCTACCCAATGAGAACACAAAGTACCAAATTTCAGCAAATTCGGTCGAAAAATGCTATCAAAACCCCCAAAATACCGAAAATTTGGGGGTACCCTTATATGGGGGCTATCCGAAAAAATTGGCCTTTATTTATAATTTTTGGTAGAGAGATTTGCTACCCAATAAGAACTCAAAGTACCAAATTTCAGCGAATTCAGTTAAAAACGCGCTCAAGAACCTCAAAATACCGAAAATTTTGGGGTACCCTTATATGGGAGCTATGCCTAAACGTGGACCGATTTTCTCCAATTTCAATAGGTTTCGTCCTTGGGCCAATTAAGTGACCTGTGCCAAATTTCAAAATCGGATCATAAATGCGACCTGTACTTTGTTAACAAAAATACATGGACGGAGCGGACATGCATAAATCGACTCAGAAAGTGATTCTATGCATATTCTCAAAAGGAACCATGGGTCTATCTCGATTATATGCACAAAGACATAATACCCTGTACCACAGTGTGGTGAAGGGTATAATTACAGTCAATTTAGTAGAACGATTTTCATAAACTCCCAATAATACCAAAATTTGGAAAGTGGAAAGATTTAACATCCAACGATAACCTGAAAATAAACATGTAGAGACAAATCTGTTGAATGGCGTAATATCGGTTGAGGAAGGAAAAAATAATATCGACATTTGGAAGCAACCGTTATATGAGGGCTATATCAAACATTCAAGGAGTCGTATCAATAACTGTGCAAATTTTCAAAGCTCATTCTAAAATATTACGATTTTAACTGACAGACGGGATGAAAACTAGCGGACTGGCTAATTTTGTATTTATATCAAGAATTAGAACATCAGGCAGATATATATTCTGAGCCAGGGCAAAATTTCGCGAAATTTGCACTCAACAGCTCCATTTTTAATTCATGGCAATTTTCCAAATCTTGTTTCCCCGATGTGCGGTCAATATTTCCGATTAGTTGATTTGACCCTCGGAATATTGACCGATCATCATATAAGTATTTGGTCAGATCCCTTCCACCTCGTAAAATATATCATATATGCAAGCCATATGCATAGAGCGACTAAAAATCTGACAAAAATAAAGTTATCGGTTCATTTCACCCCATAAAAATCACCGAAAATTATAGGTGTCGTCCTTGACATTAACCAGAACCTCATGCAAAATTTCAAATCGATCAACACGACATGTCCGCCCTCTAGTGAGGTGATAGTAATACTAAACAGTATCATAACACATAGACACCTTTAAATATTTACGATTAATTTAAAGGTTGACCTCCTCTTGGATATATTATCAAATTCTCGGGTCTATGTCCTTCAGGAGTAAAGGTACGCCATAGAATACAGTAAACCATAAGAAACAAATTTTGTCAGTTTACACAAAAATCGAGGTCCACTAGACCCGCTCGTGATGTTCGGGTCATAATTGTGGCCTCTGGAGCGACCAGAAAAAAAAGATAAAAATAAGTTGTTGGTCCATTTCATCCCCTAAATATTAACGTAACATTACCAAAAACAATAAGGGCCTTCTTTGGCCAGAACCCATTTTACATGCAAAATTTCGTGACCATAACTGTGGCCTGTATCGTGTTTAAAAATTATAACGGACAGACGGACCGACACAGATCGGCTCAGCTGGTCGAGACATGACGATCCCCAATTTTTCGGTATTTTGGAGCTTTATGCCGAATTGATTCTAATGTAAGTTCCCCTACATTAAGTTTTCCGGCCCATTTTCGTTATTTAACAAGTTCTAGCCAAATTCCCCCCACCGAAGTGGCCATAATTTGGCATCCCGTATTCACATAGGGTAAAAACGTCTTTCCAGAATATTTTCGATTGTAGATCTTTTGACATAGCCCCATATAAAAAGGAGATGAGCCATTTTCGGTATTTTCAAGGTTTTAGTCGCAAAGTGGCTGTAATATGGCACACTCGGTTCATGTAGGGTGAAACACATTTTTATGAAAAATAGTCTATATAGGTCCAAGTTTTAACATACCGTCCACGTCAATGTCTAGCCCGATTTTAAGTAGTTTTAACCGAATTTGTTTACCGAAATGGTTGAATTTTGGCTTGAAAAATATTTCTGTCGAAAATGTTCGATATGATTCCACACCACATAAAGGTATCCGGTCAATTTTCAGTATTTTGGAATGTGTAGCCAAATTTCCCCCAACGAAGTGTAATTCTCTTAGGCTGAAAATATTTTGTATTCAGAAGTTTTTCGATGTATTGACCATTTGAAATAGTTCACTTATAACGAAGAGGGACTCAACCCATTATAGGTATTTTGCAGATTTTAACCGCGAAGTGTTTGTTTTGACTTTCGTTTTTCGAATTTAAGTATGTCTTCAGGTTAAGAAATTGTGGTGCACCTATAAGAATAGGATGTCCTACGTTGCTAAAGCAAAAAAGTCGCCACATTTGGACTCATACGCGAGCGCCATGCTTCGTAACCGGTGATTAAAATTGGAAAAATAAAAAAGCGTTTAATTCCTCAGGATGAAAATTATAACTTTTTCGGGACTTTTTGATACGTCCTTATAATCGATATATGGTTATAAACGAATTCGACTGTATGAGTATTTCGAAATTCTATTTAAACTAATTAGTACGATATATTCCGATAAAGAATATATTTCGAGGTATTGCGGACAGAGTGATCAATTTAATATATATTCCACTTCATGGTGGACATGCACAACGACATGTCATGAACGCATTTTGACATATTGTGGATTTTTCCTTCTGGGTTTTTCATACACCCCCACCTCGCCCCCAGACAATGACCTCGATCCTGCGGATCGATTTACTACGATTTAAATAAAATATAACTACTGAATTATAGTATTTTTATTTATTTTGTCAATGTGAAATATAAAGAAAATATGTGAGTAACAATATAACAAAATGAGGTTGATTAAAAACTAGTAACAAACATGTTTATATGTTTAATACTTTTCAACAAAAAGAGAATAACAGTATTCTGGTTTTTAACCATAATAACCACCAAACTGACCATAACCGGCACTGGGATAACCGCTACTTGGGTAACCTCCACTGTGATAACCAGCACCTGGATAACCTGTACCGTGATAACCAGAACTAGGATAACCCGCACTTGGATAACCACCAGGGTAACCTCCAGTTTGGTAACCTGTATTGGGAAGACCAACACTTGGGTAACCGCCATATGCAGGATAACCATGATTATGTGGTGCTGGGGCTGCAATTGGTGGATGTGGCACAGGAGCACCAACTGGTGGTTGTGGGGCTGCAACTGGAGGTTGTGCCGGTCCAGCAGGGTTACGATTGCCACCACCCAAAATGTTACTTATTAACCCACCAAAGAGGCCGCCACCACCGCCATTGTTGTTGTTACCACCACCTAAGATATTGCCAAAAAGTCCACCATTGTTACCGCCACCCAGTAGGCCACCTAATAAACCACCCGGCCTCTGACCTGGAAGTTGGCCAAATGCTGAGCTGACACAAAGAGCCACAATGAATAGTTTCAAACACTAAAAAATTAGGATAAACATTGTTAAGAAATATCAAAAACATCAAATTTTTGTTCAACATACCTTTGAAAACATTTTTTAAAGATTTTGTATATTGTCTTAAACGTTTTGCCGAACTCTTTTAATCGCTGTTATGTTTTGAGTTTTAATGTCCCAATCTTACGAAGAATATTAGTTTTTATACTAAAACAATTCTTTAATTTTGTTCTACTCCTACACCCACACAAATTATTTTCCCTCGAAAGACTAAAACATATGTTTATTTTCATTTCTGCTAAATTTGAGAATTTAATATTTTGCGGAAATTGCAACAATACGCTTTATTTGTTTCGCATTACTAGAACAAGAATCAAAACAGAACTTTGAAAATATTAAATTGCCAAAACTAAACATTTACTATTGTTATCATCTTCTCAGCTCGTGTCAATGTCTTCTATGACCCTCAACTTGAAAATGAACTTGCAATGTATTGGGATTTCCCAAGTTTTGGTCAAATCTCAATCTAGATGACTTCGATGATTTACGCATCACACTGCCGCTATTATTGACTTTAGAATAAACTTATGTTTTATTGGCAACAACAAAAAACTGGTTTTCTAACAGTGGCTTAAACTAGATGATGCTCCAGCCACTGATTAACAACACGTAGTCCATAGATAGCCATGGCGTTATGTTGGTGATCAAAACAAAACATTTATGAATCACTAAGCACGGACTAGTTTGTCTGCCTAACTAAAAACAAAACGTGTGAAATTTTGTTATTTTTGA
Organism: Musca vetustissima; assembly: GCF_032173495.1. Taxonomy (NCBI): domain Eukaryota; kingdom Metazoa; phylum Arthropoda; class Insecta; order Diptera; family Muscidae; genus Musca; species Musca vetustissima. Next base: position 14,794 of record NW_026887350.1, read on the forward strand.
TGGATAGTTGGTTTCCTATTAGTATCGTAGTTGTTGTTTTTTATTCGATTCTTGATCTTGTTTTAAAAAAAACATATTTATTATAATTTGAATAATTCTTGGAAAATCCAATTGCTGCTGCTTATCAAACAATTCAAATATACTCTATTAATCTAATGTTAATATATGTTGGGCAACAACAATAAATTGTACAAATGCATATTCCTACCAATAATAATAAATCGAGTGACATCTGTTAACCTTTTCGAAAAAAAACCAAAAACAAAGTGAACAAAAATGAAAAAAAAATGTCGGACGGGTCGACCATATGATACCTCACACAACTACCACGGAACTCTAATTTTCTGCAGATCTATATTCCGAAGCTAAAACTTTATTAGACTGTATAAAAGCCACAAATAATTTCTCGCGACATTGTCTCGTACCGAGTCACATCGGAATAGCAGGAAACGAGATAGCAAATATACTCGCTAGAAGTGCAACCGCTCGACCTACAATATATGTAAATAATGTCAAACCATTTGGTGTAAAGCGTCTAGAAATGAGGTAATGGGCAACATTGACCCACAAAATTCTTTATAATAACGAGGGGACAGGGCATAACAGCCTGCATGCACACATACACAACATTTGTAGAGCGTGTGGAGATGACAGCGAAACGTGAGAATATTTCCTGTGCCACTACCCAGCCTTCTCAGGCTTCCTAACCCAATTCTTAGGAAATGCCACCTTTCGTGAAATAACCAATCTTAGGGGATGTGAATAAAAAAAACTGAAGAACTTCACAAAGGAACAGAACAGAAAAAAACAATCAAATCCAATGATGACTTCTTCTAAATTTCTTCCGCACATCAAGCCACTTAGGCTTAAGTGTATATCCTAATATTGGACATTTGGTAGAGTAAACCTATAGCTCCCACATTCGAGTGCATATACCAATATAATTGCTATCACTGAAACGGTCAAACACTACTCTGGGATAATGTAAAATTTTCCGTTTTTTTTACATAAGGCTGAGTCCATTTAACACGCTAAATATTGATCAATTAACATATAAATAGACATGCTCGTTCCCTAGTCAGATACCTTCCTCCGCATAAGACTGTGTGATATTCTGGTCATAATTGTGGCCTTAGAGCGTCTTCTTTGGTCAGATCCGGACCTACATGCAGAATTTAACGACGATTGGCCCATGACTGAGGCCTGTATTGTGTTTACAAATTCTAATGGACAGATGGATGGACATACTAACTCTTGAGTTGTGTAGAGTATAAAACATGTAAAAAGGTGTCAGTCAGTGTTGCCGACAAATATATACCCTCAGCCTATGTCATATCGAGTGTAGTATACACTAATCTTGACAGAAATTGTAGGGAATATATGGTTAGTATAAATATAAAGGTATGCTGGGTTTAGACCACACAGGAATGACTATTCGTTTTAAATTGTGTATTTGTTGTTCCAAATCGAATACTCCATTCATAACATACAAAATTTAGAAGTTATCAATATGGTACATTTTATGTAGAAAGATTTAACAATCAAAGAAATCCTAAATATCCAATTCGATTGAAAATCCCAAACATTCTGGTTTACATAAAAAGTAGACCGAGTTATCACATTTTCAATACCAAACATCTTAGGGTTTGTAACAGTCGATGTTCAAAATTGCACATCTTTAAATTGGCGAACAGGCATGTCTACACATAGCATTATTGTGATAAAAAATAATATTGACCGACACTTAATATGGTCTCTGGTGAATATTTCGAGGCTTTGCAAACGGATTGACAAATTTAATATACACTTCACATTTCTTTCGGTAACGTCCAAAAAACATTAAAGAGAATTCCCCGAATGCTTACATTAAAATAAGTACCTAGTGACCACATGCCTCTCATTATTATAAATATATTTGATCACATTTATAGTAAGACATCATCGACAAACCTGTACACATAAATCATTAAACATTCAAAAGAATTAGCATATTCAAAAAAATCCATATATACAAACGTCACAGTCATTCGCAAGCAAGCGTATTTTTATAGGTATTCTACAGTCAATCCCATCTATATTGACACACTTAAATAATTATTTAAGATAAAAATAAGCATGGAAATCGGTTCACAGAAGTAGGATCGTTTGAGTGCAACACATTTCGTATTTTAAATTATACAAAAATTATTATTTTATTATTCATATAGAACCTCGATTTGAATATCAAGGGGTTTCTTATAAGAAGTGTTAGTATTGTAAATTTTGTGTACACTGAGAACAAACGTGCAGTCTTTAAAGCATAATTTACAATAAATCGTACGAAAATGTAAATGGGAACCTTATCTTTATGTGGCTAAGTTAGGTACCATATGAAAAATACCTATGTATCATAAATATGTTTCATCCTAGAAGAACCCAGAGAATGCGGCTAAAACCTTCAAAATATCGAAACTAGGTCCAATGAGAAATGAGTTATGAAACGTGTTTACGAGGCTGTCTTTTTTCTGGTCGCTCCAGAGGCCGTAATTATGGCCCAAACATCGCAATTTTTTACATGTAGATGGGGATCGGGCGAAAGAATAAGTATGCCTATTTTGTTAAAGATCGATCAATATTAGGGGGTCAAATGGACCCTGACTTTTGTGTGAAAAACGACAAAATTTGTATTCTGAAGGACATAGACCCGAAAAGTTGACAGTATATCCAAGAGGAGTAGTTGACTTTTAAATTTATACCGATCATATTGTCGTATGTACTCGGATGTGGGAGTTACACTTACATATTTACAGTTGCTTACCTATTTATATATTATTTAGTAAACCATTATCACACTAGAGGGCGAAAATATAGAGCTGATCGCTTTGAAATTTTCCATAAGGATCCATGTATGGTAAAGGATAACGCCTATAATTTTAGATGATGATCTGATAATAATATTGGGATGAAGTGGACCGAACATTTTTTTTTAGTTTTGTGTTTTTTTTCGGGTCGATCACAACACAACCCATGGTGAAGGGAATCTGGACATGTAATTAGAAGCGCTGTACTGAATATTAGTAAGATCAAGAGCGTTCAAGCCAAGCTCAGAATATAGAACCACAGAGAGTTACATTTTCGTGGAAGTTGTGTAGGGTATAATATGGTCGGCCCCGTACGACTATACTGCTCCGCTCACTGGTTTTATTTTAGATTATTATAAAAAAGAAACAAATATTTTGCCAAGTGTTGCGCTTTTCAATATTGGTCTTTTCTTTTTCAGAAAGATTGCACTTTATCACACGAATGCAAGGATATAGCCAAATTCTGTTGAAATCCTACTTAGGATAGTTACATTAAATCTGTGCCTTGACAATACTTCTATGGTTAGAAGAAAAATTCGGGGCTCAAAGAGATAATTACAAAAAAAGAAATGTCAGTTAATTATTCCCTTTACAAGTAAGGAGAAATTTTCTCGGTTTCTCAAAATATGGAATTTTCCAAAAGGAAAAAAATAAATTTCATAGATCCGCAACTTTATTAATTTGTGTGAAATCGATATTGGGAACCCACCCACTTGAGCATTTCAAAAATGAGTATTTCACAGCCCTCCAACATTTCATTACAATTTCATTCTAGTATATCTAATGAATTGTGTCTTAAAGCTTATAAATTCCACTTAAAACCTCGTGACTATGCTGATTTGGTCTTTGAAACTCACGAAATGAGGATGGATCAATAGTTACGGTAAATTTATGGATAATCTTATTTTTATTTTTATATACGCAAAACTTCACAAAATAGATATGGTTGTGGTTATTTTTATATTTACTGGATAGTTGGTTATTGCGAAATCCATATTTAAATCACAGTTTATAAGACTATCCATAGAATGTTTGGTTTTGAAAATTGGAAATAGTTTTTATATAGTCCCCAAATATGATATTTTTCTGAATTTTCGGCACGTTTGGTAAACGAATGGTTTGTAATTTCGAATTTTGGGTTCTAACTAGGTAGCGAATTTTTCTACCAAAATTACTTGTGTTTAAAAATCTCCCTATTGAAAATCTATATTGGTCCAAGGTTTGTGTACCAGTTTCCGTAACCTTTTATTGTAGTCGCCATATGACGGTACCCCCAACTTTGACATACGGTATTTTCAGATTTTGATATAAAATGTGTCTGCAAAAAGTATTTATGGTGCCTTGTCAATTGTAAAATGTCCTTAGATAATATAGTCCACTTTTTTGTTATATTTTCTCTTTAACGATTTCAAAATCATTCGCTGGAGTACAGTATAGCTCTATGTGGAATTGGAAATTTTATTGGAAGTAAGTGCCAGTATATGAAAGGTATAAAAAGGTCATTCCGGCTCAATATAAAGCATTTTGCACTTTTTCATTACCTTCCCTTTATTGTGAAATAACGATCTGAAGATTTATCTCAAACATTGAACATTTTCTTTGAATTAATATGAACTTTCCATTTTCATACGGTTTTATCCAACAAACCTGAAAATCCCTTTTAACATTAGAAAAAACGCAACGTTTTTCATTGGAATACAGAGGATTGAATTCAGGTAATAATGAAGAGGCAACTAGGTAATCGGAAATGCGTTGACTCGAATATCCGGTAAGTGTGTTAACAGAGAAAAAATCAGTCACCAGAAAGTAAGTGACGTGAGAGCAGTAAACATGATTACAAAAGAGCAGCTCAGTTAAAAAAGCGAGAAACGTTTAATATTTAAAGGTTTTGTTCAAATAATAAAATTGCGGTTGCATACATTCCAATAATCCGTTTAAAAATACGAGTAATACAAATCATTTTACCATAACAATCAACTTTAATCTGTTATAATTTATATTTAAAATAGTTCACCTCATATATTATACGTTGCAATAGTTTCTATAGCAATCTAAAAAAAAACTAGAATTTAATCGCCAATACTTTCTAAATTATTTTTCATCTAATCGAATTTGTGTTCTCAAATTTAAATATCAAAAGCAATTGGTAGGAAAAATACAATTGCCACTGTGTTTTAATAATAATGCAAAAGTTAATATCTTTTGTTAAAACGACTTTGATCAATACGGAAGGCAAGATTTGAATCGGTTGGTGCATTCTCGTTCGTAGTATAAAATAAGCGCAGTCTTATTTGAATAATCAGTTCAATAGCAGTTCCCGAAAATATTTAAAATGGTAAGTAGAATTTTGTGTTTGCATCCCAAAGCATTTAAATATATATTTAAAATATTTATTTTTGCCTAATTTTGAAGATGCGTAAATCGTCCACCTTGACTTTGGCCTTGGTATTGGCCATTACCATTGATTGTGGATTTGCTGGTTTCATTGGCGGTGGTGGTTACGGCAATGCAGGAGGATTTGGTGGTGGTTATGGTGGAGGATTTGGCGGTGGTTTCGGTGGATCCCAAGCTAGCGCCAGTGCAAGTGCTAGCGCCGGTGCTTACTCGGAAGGCATTGGTGGCGGCGCCATCGGTGTTCCCTATGGTGTACCATATCCCGTTGGTGTCCCCGTTCCCGTTAAACAAGCCGTTCCAGTTCCTGTCAAGGTTCCCGTACCAGTCGACAGACCTGTACCTGTTAAGGTTCCCGTTCCAGTTGATAGACCTGTTCCTGTAGCTGTTCCCGTCAAAGTCCCCGTACCAGTGCATACTGCCGTTCCAGTAGCTGTACCCGTTGTTGTTGGTTATAAACACTTGTATGGTGGTCGTGGTTATGGTGGTGGCTTTGGACGTTCCGGCTTTGGTGGTGCTGGTTTCGGTGGTTTCGGTGCATATGGACGTCCCGGTTTTGGTGGTGCTGGTTTCGGTGGTACTTACTCGAAGAGTGTGGCTACTTCTACTAGCTACAGTGGTGGTTTCGGAGGTGATTTCCTCAAAACCAAGAAATAATTTGCAATTTTTTAATTAGTTAAATATATTTTGTAAAAATTGTGAATATTGATTGCTTTTTTACACCACGTCAATATTTATAAGGGTACTAAAAGAATTTTTGTTTTAGGAGAAAAGTTATTTTAGTTAAAAAAATTAGTGCAAATAATTAACGGTGACATTCTATGTTGGCCGTACGATACTTTTGATACACATTATGTGTTTTGAATGACATTTCTGTCCACATGCTGTGTATTATTGAGCGGATCTAGTAGTTGTTCAATACTGAGCACATCAGTGGTCATGCAAACAAGCTTTAACAATTAATTAAATATTTAATAAAATCCACCTTATTAACATAACGCAAAAAATAGTCGATCGCTATATTCTAAATTCTCAATTTTATTAAGAAACCCTCATCATTTCTTAGTAATGATTAAACAAATTTAATATAATAGTTATGTAGGCATATAACTATTATACTATTGTGATAAAAAATTTTAAAATCTTTTAAAATTTGAAACTAAATGCGTATCGCCATTCGAAATGTTCACTGTGGCGTATGACGCGTCTATGATTACCAGAGCACAAGTTCAATTATGGTATAACCGGTTTAAAGAATGTTTAGAAAATGTCTATGATGATGCTCGTCCTGGTTGCCCGAGCACAATCTATGAAAACAAAAAAAGATTAGATTTAAGATGTTGGCTGTCGTTCGGCTCATGCCAATCAGTTTTTACAGCATGAACGGCATCGAAGATTGTTTCTATATTGCGAAACCAATATAATAGGACTTGGTATTTTTCCACTTCCCAAAACTGGAGATATCGATGAAGGATTATGGAGATGAAAGAATAGCCGAAACCGGAACTGTTAGCTATACCAAAAATAGCGTTTCGAGGATTGAAGAACACACTGGGATGAGTGTATTATATCTGATGTGGGTTACATTAAAGGCGACAAAATAGTTATTGTAGGAGCTGATCTTTAAAATCATAGTGGTATTTTCAGAGATGAATGATCCGGTATCGATTAGGGTATTTGAGGCATGAGTCTACTTAAAGCTATTTTCAACCTCTGGTCTTCTATGGCAAGACCTTCTAATATTAGGTCAAGGAAAAATAAATCCATTATTTTTTTGGGCAGATGGCTGTACTGTTAGATTTCTCGTAAGGTATCGATAAAACAATATCAGATTTATGCTCGTTGCACTCTCTTGGCCGATTAATGGCTCCTCCGCGGCTTCCTTTTCGGATCATATTCTCCCAGAGTAAAAATATACTCCATAAGATTCAAATTTTGGTTATGGTTCATTTGGTCCCTAAAAATATTGACCGCTAATCTGTCTAACCAGCTATTTACATTGGTTAGACAGATCGCCTTCCCCATGGAACATTTGTATTTTTCGGCTAATAATTGTGGCGTCTAGAGCAACTAGAAAAACTTACCGTTTGTTTTCGATCTATTCCATCCCCGAAATATCATCAGATCATATTGACCATAACCACAACCTAAAGCAAACACTACATTTGTCCCTCTAGTATGGTAACTATTATCCAAATACATGCAATAATATAATTGGTAGCACTTTAAATGTCAACCACTCCATCAACTTCTCGGGTATAAGTCCTTCAGGAGTAAATATGTACGACATAGAATTAAAATTTTGCATTTTTCACACACAGTCTATTTGGTCCGCTAAATGTTGCCCTACCTACATAAAAACAACCGTGCTTCTTCCATAATCAGACCCCTTTCTATGTGTAAAATTTCGTGATTTTCTTGTCATAATTGGCCAGAACCTTTGGCCAGAACCGGTCCTACATGCAAATTATAATGGACGGACACTCATGTCTAGATGGACTCCGCTAGTCGAGATAAAACAATTCCCGCTTAAGGCCCCTCGAAAAAAATCCACGCTTAGGGCTTCATGGATTTTCGAACCATAAATCCACGCTTAGGGCTTCATGAAACAATATACCCTAGAAAATGACATTCTTTAAACAAAAATCCAAAAAAAACCTATGTTACTTGAAAACAATTTTTTTTAATCCATGTCTATGCTACTTGGAAAAAATGATCTTTAAAAAATTCATGCATATGTTACTTAAAAACATATTCTTTAAAAAATCCATGGCTATGTTACTTGAAAAAATGTTCTTTAAAAAATCCACCCTTACTGCTTAATGAAAAACATATTCATTAAAAAATCCCCGATTAGGGCTTCATGAAATAATATTCTTAAAATTCACGCCTATGGCTATATAAAAATATTCCCTAAAAATGCACGCTTAAAGCTACATATAAAATATTCTAAATTTATTTTTTTTCATGAAAAAATATGTTTTCATAACCGCGCTTAGTACTCAATATATTCTAATCCTGGCTTTTGTCTGCTTTTTTTGCTGACGATGCGAATTAAAGTTTTTATTACATTTATAATATTTGTAAATTGTAATATTTTTTGAGGCAGGTACCAGAATCTACATAGCATATAGTTGCAATAAATCTGTATCTATATATATAAAATAGAAAAAAATTTGTTTATTTGTATGTTACCGATAGACGCCAAAACCGCTGAACAGATCTTAATGAGATTTACACTGTATTTCGGGGCATGGCCTGAAAGTAACATAGGCTATATAAACTTTTAAAATTCCGCGTGGATGCGGAGTTATAGCATCAAGAGTAAACATACCTCAAAATTTCTGAACATGTAATATGCGTATATCTTGGAAACGGTTACAGGTACGGGCTTCAAAATGTGTCTGAACAACGTAGGTGTAAATACACATTATCCATACAAAAATGAGGGCGGTACATTAGGGGGAAATGCAATCCCCATTGCATTTTAATAATCTACATATAGAGAATAAACAAAATTTTGTTTGAAAAGTCAAAAACCGCTGAAGAGATTTTACTGAGATTTTTACAGCCCCTGATGCTACCCAATACAAAAATACAGGGTAGATAAAATCCTAAAATTCCGCGTGGATGTCGATTTATCCCATCACAAGTATTCCCAACTATGAAATAACATAGACATTCTATGCTTATATCTTAAGAAGGGTTACAGATTCCCACTTCAAAATTTGCCTGAGTAAATTGGTTACAGGTACGCATTATCCCTATAAAAATTGGCGTGAAGCAATGGGGAGAACTTACTCCCAATTCAATTTAATTCACCTATATTGAAAAAAAAACGCTTTTGGTTGTAAACACAAAAATCGCTGAATTGACTTAGCAGAAATTTTCACAGTCAGTCACATCAGCCATTATCTTCACATATTTGAATTAAATTTGTGTAAAATGAAAATTATTGACATTACAATTTTTACATTTTGTCATTTAGAAAAAAAAACATTTCAGTTAAGGAACATTTTTTTTTTGAAATTTTAATAATTCTACAACCATTGGGGAAAATAAATATGAATCAGCAATAATTGGGAGATATCCAGCAGCGAAATACTGATGTCGGATTAAAAGTTATAAAAATCTGAAATCTGTGGTGAGTTATCATCATAGCTTAACTGAAAACAAAATGTTTCCATTACTTAAGTTAAGTAAGTAAGTTTAGTTGATCAAACTGATATGACAAAAACTATTATTTCGAAGATGTATGGAGAAAACGACTAACTCAATCGCCACAAGTTCTATCTTCGGTCTTGATCTTGGTTTTCTTAAAAATACTAAGGTCTGTACAGTTAAGACCAAGACTAAATCTAGGTTCGGTAAAAATATTGTAATGTGATAATGCGTTCTTTTAAAAACCTTAACAGGAATTATACAGCAGGGATCTAAGCGATATCAATCGGTGCGAGGATATTTTGGGGAATCAGATGACAATACAGACATAACGGTTGGTGAAAATGGGAATAAATGATTGTATTGGTCTTTGAACGATTAATGAAAAACATGTGAATATTGGAGAAAATATTTTAGTGTATAATCCTATTGAGATAAATCAAGCCAATTTGTTTGTAATATCACAACTGTTAATCAAGCGCCACGGGTCCAGCTAGTTAAGTATAAATATAAAGTCTACAAGTTTGTATTAATGGGGAGTCATCAAGAGAAGTTACCCAACATATTCCATCATCGGACTTGGTCTATGTGTGGTAACTTAAAATTTTTAAAATTTTAAAAACGGTAGTGTTGGCGGTTTATTTGGGATACCATTTGTATTTTGTTTTTGCAAAATAGTCAGGCTGAATCCCAGTTTGTCGTTTTTATAAAACACAACCTTTTTATTAGTGGGGAATTTATGCCAATGTCCGTTGAGGTTGTAGTTGTAGGCGCCAACGAAACGTACTTCTCATTGGGGTCGTATCGCTGGTAACGTAAGAACTTCGAATTGTCACAAGGGACATTTGGGTATGAAAGGTTTTTTGTAAAGAAGCTATAAATAGCTTCTGGGGAGAATATACCAACAAAAAACTAACAGAACTTATGAGGATCAAAAAACGTTTAACATTCGTGAAGGAGATACTAGAGATCAGCGATGAGCCCCATCTTCAAACATGAGTTTATAATCATTCGACAATTTGTTCTGGTATTTTCGTTAATATTCAGAAAACTATTTAATAAATCAATATAAAACCACAAAATTTTGTCTACTACTGTGACCACAACATGGGCGAACATATGTTCATATGTTTTTTTCATCTTCATTCAAAAACATAAAAAACAAGTCTTTGAACTTTTGTTTGTCTTAAACGACATATAAAAGAAGCGCTGAACTCTAAATGCGAATTAGTTGAAGTTATTCAGCGAGACATTTAAAATGGTAAGCAAACAAAAAGAAACTATCGGAATATATTTATCAAAATCAAACTCAACTATCCATCACACAAACTAGCCTCATTAATAACGACCGGTTTAACTATTCCAGAAAACAATAATAAAATCGACAATTGCCTTGGCCGTGGTGTTGCTGTGCATCAACTCTATTTCTGCACATAGGAAGTTTGGTGGCGGCTTTGGCGGTGGTTATGGAATACCTTATGGTGTACCCGTGGGGGTTCCAGTAGGCGTTCCAGTTCCTGTCCAACAACCTGTACCAGTGCCAGTTCCAGTGCCCGTTCAAACTCCTGTAGCCGTGCCCGTTGCAGTGCCAGTTGGTGTTCCCTATAAGCATGGCTTTGGTCATGGTGGTGGATGGGGTGGTGGATTGGGTAGTGGACTAGGAGGTGGTTTAGGCGGTGGTTTTGGCGGTGGCTTCTCCTCAAGCTATTCTTCCAGCTATGCTAGCAGCTATGGCGGTGGTTTCGGCGGAGGTTGGCTCAAGAAATAGATTTATTTTTCTATTTTCTTTACATTAAATCGTTGCTGTTAATTTATTCAATTAGTTATCTATAAGTGTGCCGGTATTTTTTTTACATAAAAAAATATAAATAAATAAAATAAATAAAATTAAAAAAAGTTATGTGTGATTATGTTCGAGTGTAGTAAATGGATATCTGTATATTCGAGGGTCATTCTATACCGGGCAATTAAACCCTATTTGATCGGCTAATATTTATAGTGCGTTCGGTGCTGCTTTTAACTAAAACAAATACAAATTTTTCATCGTGGTTTTTGTTTAATGATACGAGGTTATTTGCATTTGATTGAATTGGGCATTGTATTGTTGTAAAACCAGTTATCGATGTCATATGTTTCTATGTTTTCAAACGCAACAACTCCATGTTTATAATATAGATTGTGGGTAAATCCCAATTTATTTAAAGATATCATAGAGGAATTGGAACCACACAAAATTCTTTAAAGACTACATCATTAGTTTGAAAGTTGGGGTTTGTTTGTTTTTACAAAACAGATTTAAAAATATAACAAATTTCAAAACGAATAAGAGTTGGACAAATGTATTCTATTTTGATATTTTATTGGAATGGTATACGAGGTCAGATCTAAAAATGACCCTTAGGGTCTGATAAAAAGAACCATACACCCAATGACTTTTTTACCCTAACAATTTTTTACACAATTTGTTGATTTAAAGGGACCCCCCATTCTCGGGGTCAATTTACTGTGTCAGCATCAAGAGACGGCTGAAGGGCTTCTCAAACATTAAACGCGTTTATCTCTAAACATTTTTTGCGAATGGCGGGCACGATAACTCAAAAACTAATAACCCAATCGATTTCCAAATTTGTACACGTTTCTCTGTGAGTGTATAGCTATCGTATGAACTAGGATAAAGCCAATCGGTGAAATCTTCAATATTTTTTAAATTGGTTTTTGGTAAAAAATCGGCGATTTTTCAAAAATATTTTTTCAAAGATCCACCATTTTGTTAATTTTAGAGCGAAGTCAATAATCCTAGTTCATACGAGAGCCCGACATGTACTCTTTCTAACACCATTGGAATTTTCGGATTCCGATGTTCCATTGAGGAGTTATTATGCCCGCCATCAAAAATAAGGACTTTTCTTTAATTACAAAAACAACAACAAAACAATAACAACAATTTTTTGTAACTTATTTTTCTTCTCTTTTAAATCTTCAATTACATATGTGCAAAGTTACAAACCTTAACAAGCATTGGTATTGATATACCAGCCCATTGAAAATCTTGAAAAATTAAAATCGAGAATGAAAAATTAAAATCCCTTAATAACTAAAATGAAACAAATTTGAAACCACGTATAAAAATTATAGAAATGTAATTTTTATATATGAAGAAAAAATAACATACTTTATTAAAATGTAGTCTAGAATGTATAAAAATTTCGAACCAATATTTTGTCTGTTAAACTTTCCTCCCTCTTTCACTCCCTAGAAATATCCTTTATTAAATTTTAACACGAAAACGTCATTCATAATTTAAGAACAACAACCCATCCAAAGTGTTGAAATAATTTTTAACTGCCAACATCATTTACCTTATCATGATTGTTGAACCGCACAGACCACAGGAAAATTAATGTTTCAAAAGATGCTATCTAATTTTCAGCCACATTAATTGCCATTAACTGCCAGACATTATAGGTAATAAATTCTAATACAACGAATTTGGACCGCATATTGCTGACATTTGTACAATTTTAAAGCCCTTCAAGGAAAAAGAAGGAACAAGAACGTAAGGACATAGCTAGCTATTGTTATTATTTCAAGAGGTAATTGAGTCAGTGGAATTGAATTAGGCATTTTGAATGTTCTGTTGTTGGGGAACAACAACTTAGCCACAACAACAGTTTTAAATCGGTTGTTTGTGTATGTTTGTAACATATATATGTATGTATGTGTGTGCACACACATTTTAACAAAAGATTCAAGATTATTTTGGACCGAATAGAAACCGCCCTAAGCTTCTTCAAAACGAAGGCAGGTTAGATAGTTAATTTTGTATTTATACTCTCGGCATTAATTTTAACTGATATCTGTGTAATATTAACACAATTATACATAGAGAATTTCTATATGGGATAATCCATAATGCAATCATAAATACAATTGGTGGCGGAAGTTGTTGAAAACTTATTTTAGCTGCCGCAAAAATGTAATAAAATGAAGGAGAGACTGGGGCAGCTTCGGCACTTTTTGTTTACATCTCTATATCTCAGTATTTATTGAACAGATCATTCTCTGATACTTAATTATAGAAACTCGTAGCAAAAACATATGATAAATTTGTATTAGTTACATATTTTTACAGTTTTGTCCAAAAAGTCAAATTTGACGCAGGTTCCCTTACTTGGGGTAGCTTCGACACATTTGTAACCCATAGGCATAGCTTGGTAATTATCATTACTATCAGTCTGGGTTAGAATTCGGATTTTCTAAAGGTTATATTTTGTTTTAATTTGCGACTCACTTTGACGTTTAAAGCTATATTTTCTAGAGGCGGACGTTGACGTCTCAAGTCCACACACACTATCAAAAATAGATCTTTTCCATCACATTTTCGTCAAAAGAAGCATGTTTGATCTTGCATATGTAATATCGAAATAAATTAAAGGATTATTTTCAGACCTGGCAAATCTACAATAGACCAGATTTTCACATGGAAAATAACCACAAAACACACAACAACACATTCCTCCTATTCATCGACTCTAAAGCCACATTCGACAGAGCTATGCGTTCAGAGGTGTTTAAAGCCATATCTGCGTTCAACATTCTTGCAAAATTAATACGGCTATGCAAGATATCTTTAATTGACACAAGGTCAGCAGTAAAAGACGAAATGGACCTCGAGGTCCCTTCAATACTGAACGAGGATTCAGACAAGGTGACAGTTGTGAATGGCGGGCACGATAACTCAAAAACTAATAACCCACTCGATTCCAAATTTTTACACCTTTCTCTGTGAGTGTATAGCTATCGTATGAACTAGGATAAAGCCAATCGGTGAAGATCTTCCTTATTTTGTAACTTGGTTTTTGGTCAAAAATCGGCGATTTTCCAAAAATATTTTTTCATTTTGTTAATTTTAGAGCGAAGTCAATAATCCTAGTTCATACGAGGGACAGACATGTGCTCTTTCTAACACCGTTGGAATTTTCGGATTCCGATGTTCCAGTGGGGAGTCATGCCCGGTATCAAAAATAAGGACTTTTCTTTAATTACAAAAAACAACAACAAAACAATAACAACATTTTTTTGTAAATTATTTGTCTTCTCTTTTAAATCTTCAAATATATATGTGCAAAGTTACAAACATTAACAAGCATTCATATTGATTTACCAGCCCATTGAAAATCTTGAAAAATTAAAATCGAAAATGGGGTTCCCTTAATTGGAAGAGTTTTCTACAAAAAAATTTTCTGGGTGAGTCAAATTGGCTCACTTCCGTAAAAGTAGGTATATACTAAACATACGTTAATCTAGTGTTTATAATTGACCGGAAAATTGAAGCGGAACAATCGTGATTTCCCCAAACTGGGTACCGTATTACCTGTATTGGTCCATGTTTCGGGGTAGCCCCCCATAGAGCGCTACCTCCAATTAATATGTGGTTTGAGCATGTTTTTCAGCCGTTTGACTATGTTGAAATTCATAGAAATGTTCTAGCGTCCAAAGGTACCAGTTTTTCATACTGAGTGTCTGTATTTCAGTTTTTCGTTTTCTCAAATAAACAACCTACTAGCAAACAATTTGCAGTGACGTAGTCACCATATAAAGTTTTCGACAAGATCGATGTTATAAAATGTTCGGTTAGGTCGAAATTTTGAAGTTTTTTGAAAATGTTTTTGGTCCAGTCGACACTAGCCTTCTTTTGAGCGATATGCTTGTGGAAGAAATGTCCAAGCATCAGATTAAATATTTACTTTTTAAGAATACTTTTTTTGGGAAACAAAATTTTCCGATGTCCAAGAACATTTCTAAAAGTCATGTTTTATCATAAATAACGTTGTTTATATTTTTTGAATGGGGTAAATATTATTGATCAATAATTCTTAATTATTTGTTATCAACAATTTCTTTTCTAAATGTTTTTTTTTTTTTTTTATCAAAGCATTAAGATACTACGAGAGGATGGGTGGATGATTTAAGGGATTTTCATTTTTATTGGGTAAAGGTTAAGACTTAATACTTATGCCAACATTTTACCTTTTTCATTGCCATACAAAGTTGTTGTTGTAAGTTGTGAAAAATGGTAGTACCATACCGAGTGCGTTAATGCTAAAAAGTCAAACTTTCCAATGGAAATGTAAGAATGAACCAGGAAACACTAAATAAAATATATAGTAGCCCTCGTATTGATACCATTTGTAATTGCTCGAATTCGGTAATTTTCTTAGTGGTTTCATTTGAATTCGTATCTATAAATGATTCCATATAATTAAGTAGAACAAACAAAAAGCAAAGCCTCATATACGTTAAGTAGCATCAACAAATGAGTGTATATAAGTGGATTCAGTCAACATACTTAGACGCACACAAACATACACCTCAGTTGATGACAAGAACACTCACACAAATCCATATATAAAATGAAAATAATATTATACACGTGTAGTAGTGTAGCATTGTCGGTATACTCTTATTACCATCAGCTATCACATTAATTGCTTTCCTTTGTTAACAGTCAACAATTAAAAGATCCTAAAGTCGTCGATGGAAAGGAAAGGAACACAACCTGTCTAACAGCTGAAAACAGAAAAATCTTCACATCCACACACACAAATCATCATTGCTTGGCTTGGACCAATTTAATGTAATTAAGTTGAATATTTTTGCAGTCGTTAAGTGGGTGGGTGAGTGGGTGAAAAAGGTGAGCCAGCAATAAATTTAAGACAATCAAGATTACGCACACACGCACACTCACAGACATTTTTGTTTGGAGGCAATTTCTGTAAAGCCTATCAAAAGCAGTCAACAAAAGTAAATATAAAACATCAATAATTTGTGTGTGTTTTCTTTGCAAAAGTAAACATAATTTTAAATTGAATAAAGACGCCGAAGAAAAAAGGCAGGCATAGCCAAGGGCAAAACAAAATACAACAAATATTTTACAATTAAAAAAAGCGCCGCATTCAACAGATGTTGCCTTTTGGAAATACATTTTAAATTAATGAATCTTAGTTATAACGTTTAGGGCACTATTTGAAGTGGTCTTAATTATAAGGAGGTATAGATTGTGATAAATGTTTATGGGCGTGAGGCAGTATGGTGGATTTCATAATTAAAAAACTTGTTGAAATTTCGAACCAAATTAATTGAGGAATATGCATGTACTTTTTTATCATTATTACATACATACACAGTTTTTTGAGTAGTAGATGCACATTAGTGAATTTATAAAGTTTTTTTTTTATAATTTAGCTATGCTAATTGGAAAATATAACAACAGAAATACACAAATCATAGTAAATTTAAACAATTTATTATACACTTTTAATAATATTTTCAAGGTTTTCATATAGACATTTTAACTAAAGTAAATAACGTTTATTAAGTAAAATGAAATGTATTGAAATAACTGTATATTATAATATAATACAATCATACGAATGGCATCATATTTCCATTAGTCTTGAATTCTTTTGTTATTTTTAACATTTCATTTCCTTTTCTGTCCCTGCTGAATACAAAATAATGCATTTCGCTCTACCCTTATTTCTATACATTTTCAGTTTTTGCCTCCTTTATGCGACATTAGGACATATACAGA
Source organism: Musca vetustissima (assembly GCF_032173495.1). Classification (NCBI taxonomy): domain Eukaryota; kingdom Metazoa; phylum Arthropoda; class Insecta; order Diptera; family Muscidae; genus Musca; species Musca vetustissima. The sequence continues at coordinate 31,780 of NW_026887350.1, forward strand.
TGAGTTAACTTCTTCAATAGTAAAATTAATTTTAAGTTACAATTTTCTATATGTGTAAAAATCAGAAATAAATAGGGGAATATTATACATTTTATACTTCAAATTGTAATGGACACAATATTCGTTTCCGGTAAATATGCAAAACTTTAAGAAAACATTTTTAAATACGATTTTATATTACGTTGGGGAAAACGACATCGAAGAAATGTTCAAAGTTGACCGGAATGTTAACAGTCGTAATATCGCCCAGGAGCTAAAAAATCGACCATAAAAACTATTTTAAACTATTTACACAAAGCTGGTTCTAAAAAGAAGCTCGAAGTTTTGGGTGCAACACCAATTAACTGAAAAAAATAGGATGGATCGAATTTCCATCTGCGAAGCCTTGGCCAAACGGTCGGACGGGGTCGACTATATGATACCCTTTACCACTATGGGTACATGCAAGACATGTTAGTATCTACAATATCCTATAGATATAGAAATTTCGGTACCTAATTCAGTACTCTGTGCAAAATTTTGTCTCAATCGGATAAATATGGGCAGTATGGAGCTTCATTTACATAAAATGGAACGAAACTATATATAGAAGCTATGTCTAAATCTGAACCGATTCCAACTAAATTTCACATACATCAGTCGGGACCTAATTCAGTACTCTGTGCACAATTGCTTTAGTCGGACCACTATTGGGAGTTTGGTGTACTATTTACATTAAAACGGACGAAACTATAAATCGAAACTATATTTAAATCTGAACCGATTTCAACAAAACTTGGCACATAACTATCTAGAACTAATTCAATACTTTGTGCAAAATTTTGTCTCAATCGGATCACTATCGGTATCGGCTTGGTGCGTCAATAAGTTAAAATCGGATGAAAATATATATGGGAGCTATATCTAAATCTGAACCGATTTTCTCCAATTTCAAATCGGATCATAAATGGGACCTGTACATTGTTATCAAAAATACATGAACGGACAGACGGACGGACATGCATAAATCGACTCAGAAAGTGATTCTATGCTTATTCTCTAAAGGAACCATTTTTTCCTGTTACAAACATATGCACAAAGACACAATACCATGTACCACAGTGTGGTGAAGGGTATAAAAAGGGGGTTATATGTGGACTACCCATAAAAGGGGGCGAATATTAATAATTTTTGGGAGGGAGGTTTGTTACCATATACGACTACAAAAAAACCAAATTACAAAGAATTTGGTTAAAAAAGCCCTCAAGAACCCCAAAATACCAGAGAGATTTGCTACCTAATAAGAACTCTGCGTACTAAATTACAGTCAATTCGGTCGAAAAATACGATCAGAACCCCCAAAATACCAAAAAATTGGGGGTACCGTTATATGGGGACTACCAGAAAACCCAATAAGAACCCAATGTACAAAATTTCAGAGAATTCAGTTATAAAACGAGCTCAAGAACCCCAAAATACCGAAAATTGGGGTACCCTTATATGGGGACTATCCGAAAAAATGAACCTATATTTTTAATTTTTAGTAGGGAGATTTGCTACCCAATAAGAACTCAAAGTACCAAATTTCAGCGAATTCGGTCGAAAAATGCTATCAAAACCCCCAAAATACCGAAAATTGGGGGTACCCTTATATGGGGACTATCCGAAAAAAGGACCTATATTTATAATTTTTAGTAGGGAGATTTGCTACCCAATAAAAACTCAAAGTACCAAATTTCAGCGAATTCAGTTAAAAAACGCGCTAAATAACATCAAAATACCGAAAATTGGGGGGGTACCCTTATATGGGAGCTATGCCTAAACGTGGACCAATTTCAATAGGGTTCGTCCTTGGGCGAATTAAGTGACCTGTGCCAAATTTCATCCAAATCGGATCATAAATGCGACCTGTACTTTGTTAACAAACATACATGGACGGACAGACGGACATGCATAAATCCACTCAGAAAGTGATTATATGCATATTCTCAAAAGAAATCATGGGTCTATCTCGATTATTTTTGCTTGTTACAAACATATACACAAAGACATAATACCCTGTACCACAGTGTGATGAAGGGCATAATTAGATGGATCCATTTCTTAAACGGATGGTGACTGGAGATGAGAAATGGATGGAGCGGTGAAGCAGCTCAAACGGTGGCTAAACCGGGACTAACGACCAGGAAGGTCCTTCAATGAATTTGGTGGGATTGGAAGGGGATTATTGATTATTGGATTAAAAGGGGATTATTTATTATAAGTTGCTTCCATTTGGCCAAACGCTAAATTCTGATATCTACTGTCAACAACTGGACCGTTTGAAGATAGCAATTGACCAGAAACGGCTAGAATTGGTCAACAGGAGAGGTGTCGTGTTCCACCAGGACAACGCTAGGCTACACACATCAACAGTAACTCGCCAGAAACTTCGGAAACTTGCTTGGGAAGTTTTAATGGATTACATAAAGTCCTATAGTTTATATAAAAAATGGATTTCTTTTTCTCCAACCTAATATTTACTGTGGGCTAATACAATACAACAACGAGTAAAAATTGGTTAAGTTCGGCTGGTTTAAATTTTTTCTATAAAAATGCCTGTAATCATTCCGAACCTTCGTAAATTGCGGACTATGCCATGATAAAGTTTTGGTAAGAACATTTGACACCCCAAAAACGAGCTCAATATCCCTCCAACTCCATTATAAGAGGACTATCATAAAAAGTGGACTGATGAGCTATGGTTTATTGTTATAGCGAATTTTTTTCTCAAACACTGCCTCATCTGCTTGCGCAAGTACCTATGCGGAAGCACGATCCATGCAAAAGCACGACGTGTTATAGCGTTTGAGTTTGGTCTGGTGGGAGGTAGCATCTGTTGGTCCGAGTCCGAGATATTCACTAGAAATTTTAATAAGATATTTTTGAGAAGCTTAGTTGAAGTTAAGTAATAATAAAATCCGATTTTTGGTAACCGAGAATTGGTGGGTCCCCTTAAGGAAATTTCATATAACAGTATTTCCCTAATTTAGGTATTTTGAAGGTTTTAGATGTATTTTGTGACCGAAATTGATGTAATTGGGTATTCTAGCTCTTGGAGGATGAAAAAATCTTTGCAAAAGATGTTTAATATTAAACCATGTTTTGACTATTATATCTTAAAATAATCACAATAAAATTTCTAAATAGTACCTTGAGATACTTAGCAATATTAGAAAATTGAGATCATACAATAATTTCAGTTTCCTGGATTCTGGCCTATGAAGACCCCTGTTGTTTTTGTTCATATGTTAGGGATGAAGTGGACCAAAAACGTAATTTGTTACTGTTTTTTGGTTGCTCTTGAGGCTACAATTATGACCAGAACAACACGAAATTTTACACTGACAATGAGATTTTGATGAAGCTAAGTCAATATTTAGCAGGTCAAATGGACCCAGACTTTTGTGTACAAAAAGACAAAATTAGTACCCTATGCCGTATTTATCTAGTCCTGAAAAACATAGACCAATTAATTATATTTTTGCACGTACTACGATGTGGGAGAGCACCTCAGAATTCAGATCCCTGTAAAGTAAGAGTTCCGTGGTAGTTGTGTAGGGTAACATATGGTCGTTCGCGTTCGACTATACTGTTCAGCTCGCTGGCATTTAAATAAGTTTATTAGATATAAAACTGTTGTTCATAATTACATAAAAGTACATATAATCTCTTTTGCCTTTTATGCTAAAAATTTTTTCTTTAATAAAGTAAAAAATGCATACATATGCATATAGCTGCGCCATGTAATAGTAATCTATAAATGTATGGGTGTGAGTACTTATAACAGTTGCAGTTCATTTATTTCTTCCGTATACGTATGCTGGTTGGAAATAGGAAAAAATACACTCAAGGCAAACGACATTCAAATAGAATTGACACAACAGCACTGATATATTCAACCCTATTACCTGTCACAGGAAAAACGGGCGGGAAGGAAAACTTAGGCTACTTTCAACTTAGAAACTGTCAACAATAGATTGGAAAAACCTAAACAAAACATTTATTTTTTCTCTTTTTGTGTCTCATTTTCTTTTCCAAGAAACAAGAAATACAGTCACAGATACACAGACTGTGATTAAATAACATTGATTAAGTTTTTATTATATGGGGTCCTTGATTGTGGGTTCAAGGTGTATATGTGTTATATATGGTTCATTTTGTGGCAAAGGCCTTGAATAGAAGTTGTTCTGGAGGGGGCCTTTTTAAAATAATACTTTTTAATATTGCTTATTTATAAAATAATACAAAATGAATTAAAGTATACATAAACAGTACAACATTTATAATTTCCAATTTATATATGTCCTTTGGTTAGGGCCTTCTGTATTAAATTTAATAGAGTCCGAACGAGCCTTAATATCTTGCCTATAAATTTAAATCGATACACAATCATATTTTTCTATATGTTCGTGTGGTTATTTCATCACACATATATTGACACTATATGTGGTGTGGTGATGAAGTTCGACGGCACACATATGCTGTTAAAGAAACTCTTTGTGTTACTGCAAAAGAGCGATGGCAGTTTCCCATAAGTAGAACAAAAATATACTAGAGATTTAAACACAGGTACACTGTGAAAATTACCAAGACTAATTTATAATGTCTGCCCAATATACGTCCATGTGTTGACATAGTCCCAATATAGGGGTTTAACACAGTTCAGTATTTTAGTGGGTTTTCTGTAGTAATTATATTTTGAAAATTCCGGCTTCTGTTTTGCAGAAAAGTTCCATTTAGGTGTAGGTATGTTATGAAATAGCGTACATATAGGGGCTCCGCGCCATTTCGGTATTTCCAAGTGCCATTTAGTCGCATTTTTCCATCGAAGTGTCGGTAATTTGGCACTCCGGGTTCTTGGAGGAAGAGAAACATTTTTGAAGGAAATAATCAACATAGGTTCACGTTTTAGTATAGACTCCACTCCATTTTTTGATTGTTTTTGTCGTATATTTCCACGAAAGTGGCCTAATTTATTATTCTGGGTTCCTGAAGAGTTAAAAATTGTCTATATATGTCCATGTTTGCAGAAAATTGTCTGTTTATGTCCATGTCTTCTATAAGGGGCCTACAATTTCCAGTAACATTATCCCCATACAAAAGATCCGATTTAAGGCATTTTGAAGGCACACATATGGTGGATAGTATAAAATGTCGGCCCGGTCGAACTTATAGATTTTTTACTGGATCTAGAAAATGTGTTTCCTTTTATTATGTACTATTTTTATACCCTCAGTCTTATGGCTAATGATGGTATATACACTTTGATACGGCAAAAATGTGCCCCATAGAAAAATTAAGATTTTAGCCCACATGTTTCTTTGGACCAAATCCGTTTCCGACAAATCGTCCGTCCGTCTGGAAGAATTTTGCGCAGGATAACTCTCGAAGGGAGTAACCAATTTCATAAAAACGATGATGGGGAATATAGGTCCACTACTTCAGGTATTTTGCGAAAAGACTATGCGATTTGAACCAAACTTTGGAAGCCCTATTATATTTACCAAGCCTAGATCATGTCCAAGGATGAGACTCATTGGTCCACTCACTCCTCTCACCACCACCACCCCCCAAAAATGGTCCAAATTTTCAATATTTATAAATCCAATACCAGGCGAGTGAAATGTCCGATCCAACTGTGTACGTCGTAACATTTCCTTATGTTCGAAAATGGGGAAAATGGGTCCACTCCTTCTGGTACCTTTTTCGAGTCGAGCTTAATGCTCCAAGTTTTTCAATGAAAAGGAAAGCCTACGCAAAGCCCACAAATACGCGATGCGTTCCGTCGTTTGTTAAGCGGCTCATCATTACAATACATCGATCATTAAGCTCGACTTGAAAGAGAATAATCTGACTTAAAACTCATACAAATGATCATCGCCCTTAAAAAAGTCCACAAATAAATACAAATTATTTTAGCTGAGTACGGCTATGGTTCGAACCTAGTTCTCCAAAGCAACACAAATGTTGCCAGATCACTTCGCGTTCTGAGCCATCAACACACATCCGAAAGGTTGCGCAAAAAACATGTGTATACATAGGAAGCAAGTGAAGGTGTGTAGATTAATTATCCATCGCTACAACAAAAAATCTGATTTAAAGCTCCCATATATATATTTGTCGAATTTCACAATAATTTGTTGAAATCAGATTAGGTCTCTAATATATTTTATCCGAGTTCATATAAATGGATCTTTAACAATACCCGATTGGCGTGAATTGGTGCATAGATTATCTAATGACCTATGTATTGACAGACGGTGGTTCATAAAAGATGCCGACTATTGTTACAGGCTAGGCTATTGTTTACATTTAAGGGAACCCCACCCATTCTCGATTTTCATTTTTCAAGATTTTCAAAGGGCTGGTAAATCAAAACCAACGCTTGTTAAGGTATGTAACTTTGCATATATATATTTGAAGATGTAAAAGAGAAGAAAAATAATTTACAAAAAATTTGTGTTGTTGTTTTGTTGTTGTTTTTTGTAACTAAAGAAAAGTCCTTATTTTTGATGGCGGGCATGATAACTCCTCAATGGAACATCGGAATCCGAAAATTCCAACGGTGTTAGAAAGAGTACATGTCTGGCTCTCGTATGAACTAGGATTATTGACTTCGCACTAAAATAAACAAAATGGCGGACCTTTGAAAAAATATTTTTGGAAAATCGCCGATTTTTGACCAAAAACTAAGTTAAAAAATGAGGAAGATCTTTACCGATTAGCTTTATCCTAGTTCATACGATAGCTATATAGAGAAACGTGTAAAAATTTGGAATCGATTGGGTTATTAGTTTTTGAGTTATCGTGCCCGCCATTCGTTTAGAGAAAAACGCGTTTAAAGTTTGAGAAGCCCTTTAGCCGTCACTTGATGCTGACAGAATAAATCGGCTATATCTTCAAGAGTTCTTGAGATATTCACTTGAAATTTTGTAGGGACGTTCTTGAATTAGTGTAGATTCGAATAAAAATTTTTGACCCCGAGAATGGGGGGTCCCCTTAAGAGAGATTAGGTTTAAATCGGTATATATTGTCGTAAGTGTATAAACCCAGGATATCATCCAGTCGATCCCGCCAGACTTTGGTAGTTTATTCATATATTCGATTATTGAGTAAACGTTAATGGGTAATCATTTGCGAGGGAACTTCACAAAAATACAGACGTTATTAAAATATTTTACACCCATAAAATATAAAAATAAATGGAACATTTTCTTCTGATCAGAAATTGAAAAAATTAATTCCAATCCAAAATGCATTTCAACAATTTTCTCCATGTGTATTTATTGGCCACATCAGTTTCGTATTCATTTACACCTCACAAGGTTCTTCTCTGCTTAGATGTTCTTTCAATCATGAAATTCTGTAAACACAACACATTTAGTTCTCACCAGGTAACCAAAGTGTCAATTTAAAACTTTCTACGGGGAGATGACGAGAACTAACCAACAAATCAACCAACCAACCAGCCATCATCATCATTGTCGATAGTAGCAGTAGTATTGAAAGTAACAACAGTAGCTGCAGCTGGTAGACACGGTATTTTGTAATCAATTTTCGACCAAATTGTTGTGAGATTGCAAGGATTGAACATAGAACAGCAGCAGATACACAAATAACCATTAAATGGCAATAACGAAAAATAATAAAGAGAACAATAACAAAATCTCCTTAAATTAAAATATTCAATATTGCAAAAAAAGAAACAAAATACTGGTGACCAGTATCTCTGCTAAGTAATTATAAGATAACCGAATAATCTCTGAGCTCTGTGGGAATTCATGTGTTCTTGCCGTTGTTATTTTATTCCGATTTAATTAAAAATTGTGATAATCGTTTAAAGCAGCAGCTTTCAATCGGGCGCAATAACGGGAAAACTGTGTGCTAGCAATGAAGAAAAAAGAAATGGCCAAATCATTTAAACTGACAAATGAACACAACAACAAAACAAAATTGGATAAAATTCATTCGAATTCATTTTCAATGGGTTCCAAGTCATTAACAACGACACCAACAAAAACCTCATTCCGCAGTGCGGCTCATAAACTGGTCAACCGAAAGATTACAGCATTATTTCAGTCTGACCCAGCCATGCCACCGCCAGCACCACTCCAATCATCACTCCCACCACAGACAGTTTCATTAAGTCCTGGTGGTAAGGCTGCTACTGGCTGTGGTGTTCCTGTTGTTGGCATTGATGATAGAAGTGTTGCTGATGAAGTGGGCCAAAGTGTCATCACATCGCGCAAATGTAAAATCAATACAAACGCCAATGGCGGCGGCAGCATAAAAAAGTTAAATTCCCCTGCAAGTGATAGAAAATCATCATCACTCGATTCGACAACAAGAAATAATAATATTTTTTGCCGTCGCTATCGTAGCAGTTTTTATGAAAACAAAACTCCCGTCAACAATTCACCGCTAACATCGCGTCACGGGTCTCCCTTGCGGTGTGGTGGCGGTGACAGTGCGGAACATTCGATAAAATATAACGACAATGCCATAACTTACAATGACTTAAACGCGAGAATGAAGATAATGTCTATAAGGAACTCTCCGATATTACCAAGTGGCAGCATTGTGGGCCACAACAATAAGGCCAAGTCGCCAAGTCGGACCACAGCAACATCTGGTGATTTATTGTTACGCAAGAAACGACAACAATTTAGTGCGAAACCGAAAGTATTTCTCAAATGCCAACGTGAAGATGAATTTCTTCAATCGAGAAGGTAAGCCATTATCAATTATTATCCGAAAGCAATAAAGAAAGCGATGGCGTCTTTTCTATTTTCCCCCGTTTGAAGTACCAGCATAAGATGGGTGGGATGAGATAATAAACGCTTCGGGCAACAGTTGGTTTAAATATATTGTGACAGGATTTTTTTTTTTCATAATAAAATTGCAAAACAACTTTTTATTGACATACAATGTATTGTATTGAAATGCTCCAGAAAAAATTACTGATGACTATTTTTAACGGCCAGCACAGGCGTGGATTTTTGAAAGAATATTTTTTCAGTAACTAACGAAGTGGTGGATTTTTAAAGATTATTTTTTTTAAAGACTACCAAAGGCATGGACTTTTAAAGGAATTTTATTCAACCACAAACTAAGGCATGGATTTTTTAAGAATATTTTTTCAACCACAACTAAAGGCATGGATTTTTTTGTAAAGCCACGAAATATTGGTCCTAGTATACCGATCGTATTATCTTGACTAGCTGAGTAGATCTAGACATGTGTGTCCGTGTACTCATTATAATTTGTAAACACAATACACGTCACATGTGTGGACCGATCTTCACGTAATTTTTCATATGTTTGATTAATATATGATATTAATGGATGTAAATAGCTCGAAAATATTGGGTTGTGGAAAAAGAAATCCATTTTTTGTGTAAATGGTTTAAAACAGTTGTTAGAATTTTGTAGTACAGATTTGATCGTTGGATTATGCAGCGTTGATAAGACTGTTGTTGTTGGTTGAATTTTATGACGCACACGATGGGAAACTCTCCACAGAAATTCTATATTAGAACAAATAGTTTACTGATAAGTATTTTGTGTTTGAGATTAGGCTAAGAAAGAGTTGTTTAAGTAGAACCTAAGGATAAATATTTTAAAATAAAATTAGTGACTTACAACCACTCAAACTGTACGGTCGGGAGCACCGTGTCGTGTCTTAATTTATTATACAGGCGAGCTGCGGCTGTCTGTATATTTTTATCAACAGTTAAAAGAAAATACCAACGGACCAATTAGAAAGAGTACATGTGTGGCTCTCGTATGAACTAGGTTTATTGACTTTGAACAAAAATTAAAAAAATTGCGAAACTATGATTTTTTTTTTTTTGAAAATCGCCTAATTTTGACCACAAAATAAGTTTAAAAATAAGGAAGATCTTCACCGATTGGCTTTATCCTAGTTCATACGATAGCTATACACATACAGAGAATCGTCCCAAAATTTGAAATCGATTGGGTTATTAGTTTTTGAGTTATCGTGCAAAAACGCTGTTTGGAGAAAAACGCGTTTAAAGTTTGCGAAGCCCTCTTGCTGTCACTTGAAGCTGATACAATAAATTGGATATATTTTCAAAAATTGTTAAGATTTTCAATTGAAAATTTCAAAAGACATTCTTGAATTAGTGTAGATTCGAATTAAATCGAAATACAAAATTAAATGTCAATTTTCAGCACCCGGGTTCAAGAGATTATAAATATCGTGAAATATTGCCCAGACTTGAAATATAGAATGTTAGAGTTCAGTAGTAGTTGTGTACGGTATCATATAGTCGGCCCCGTCCGACTACAATGCACCGTTCACTGGTTTATATTATATTGTTTCAACAAACAACAGAAGTCCCCATTCAATTTTAGGTATTTTGATGGTCGTAGGTACATTTTGGCTGTAAGTTGACATTGCGGGTTACTGGTAGTTATAGTTTAACAAAATATTCTCCAGCTTGATGTACACAGTTTTCCATGTAATATAATAATAAGATTCCTCTGTAGAGTGGTGTGTCCTTAAAACTTGCCCGTTCTTATGACCATTTGCCTCTAAAAGTCATAAAACCCAGGCCGAAGGCCGTCCACCCGGAAAAACAGATTCTATTTAGAAGAGGATTATGTCTGATTTTATAGGGTTCTAAGGCCCTTTTGATCCACAACAGATATAGCCACATATCACACCATTTTGAAAAGGGCAAATTGTAGTATATTATTAGAGTCAGGATTGGTCAGGATAATGGACTCAAAAAATCGGGACTTAAACCCCAGTTTTTTACTGTATCTCCTAAACGGTTTCATTCATATCACCACTCAATGTAAAGGCATTTTTAAAAGGATACGCATTTATATTAACCGAATCCGTGGAATCGGGTATAACCGGGTAGCCACACCCGAACTTCCGGTCAAATAACCGGGTACGTACCCCAAGAAAAAAATATATCCCCTTAATTAGGGTATGCTCTTCCACAGGAAGAAGAATACCTGTAGCTCTCCTATAGGAAGAAGGATGCCTGCAGCTCTTACACAGAAAGAAAAATACTTGCACATGTCCTATTGTTACTATACCCAAAAATCGATCGATATTTATAATTTTTGATATGAAAATGTCCCACTCTACTAGGACAAAGGAAAATATGTCTGATATTCACAGAAAATATTCAGATTTCTCACCAAATGGGAACATCAAATATATAATTACTGCCACTTCGGCTGAATATATAGTATAAGTTTATATTACTTTATTTTAGAATAATGTTGACAATTATTTCCACATTTTTTTATTTTAATATCGATAAATAAATTCTATTAAAAATGTTTAGTCATTAGGTTTTTTTTTCAAATATAAAATTACTAAAGAAATCTTTTATTTCTAGGTAAGTGATGTCTATCTACACTACCACTTGTAATCGTAAGTATTTATTAAATATGTTGTATTACTACAAATGTGACCCACTGTGCTCTGGTGGCGAAAATGTATATTAGATTCTTTGATGTTTGCCTGTGCTAAGGTTACGGGTTTTGGCTTTGAAATATGTAAACTTATAAGATGTTGGTAACGCAACAGTAATTGGCATCTAAAGTATTATAGCAGAGACATAAACCTATAAAATTGCTCAGTTACAAAAACATGAATGGCAATGCCTTGACTTACTTGATATTGGTTATTTAGGTGGCGCTTATTTATTAAGCAGCCTCACATTTATTTACCTGAAAATAAACAAAGAAAATATCATATTTTATTTAAACTAATATATATTAAAGAAATAATAAAACATAAGTAAATATATTCACACACATTTCTTGGTATTACATACAAAAAACTTAAAGTGCCAAATGAGCGGAATTTTAAAGAAATTGGCAAAATTAAGCAAAAATGTGGTAGTTTTTAAAAATATACGTAAAAATTTACGCTGGTAGCACCGATATTCTGTGGAAAAATATTTACAAAAAGTTCGCTTATAGCTCTGATAGTCCTTGAAGAATAAAAACATTTAAATCAGCTCTGATTGAAAAAATCCACGCTTTTTTAAAACCATGTTTAAATATTTAAAAATCCTTAATTATAGTCTTTGGAAAAAAAATTTAAAAATTCTTGTTATTTCACTGATTGTAATTGGATAAAAATATTTTAAAAATATACGTTATTTCAACATTTTTTTTTTTAATGCACGTTTAGAGCTCTGATGGTACTTGGGGAAAAATATTTAAAAAAATCCAAGCCTACAACTCTGATAGTCCTTGGGACAATTTGTTTAAAAGGTCCACTAGTCCCCTAATAGCCCTTGAACAAAAATTATTTGAAAAATCCAGGCCTGTACCTCTAATGGCCCTCGAAAGAAAATTGCCTAAAAAATTCACTCGTGTATCTCCAACAGTTCTTGGAAAAAAACTATTTAAAAGTCCACGGTAATAGCTCCGATATTCCTGGAAATAACTTTTTTTATTTCACAATTATTCCACCTATAGCTCGTATGGAACCGGAAAAAATATTTAAAACCTACGCTAATTGATCTGATGGTTCTTGAAAAAAAAATCTACGCTTATATTATTTAATAAATCCACGCTATTGTTCTGATAGAAAATTTTTTGGAAAACTTATTTTAAAATCCACGACTATAGATATATTAGTTCTTGGAAAAAATTATTTTAAAAAGTACAGGCCTATATGTCTGTTAGTCCTTGGAAAAATTATTTAAGAAATCTACTCCTATAGGATTGTTGGTCTTTATTTTTTAATTCAGGCTCATAGGTGTGTTTGTCTGTAGGAAAATTTATTTAAAATATCCACGATTATAACTATGTTAGTCCTTGGAAAAATATAAAAAATCCAAGCTTATCGGTCTGTTAGTCCTTGGAAAAAATATTTAAAACATCCACGCTAATAGGTCTGTTAGTCCTTGGAAAATCAACAAAACTCTACGCCTATAGGATTGCTGATACTTTTTTAATTTAGGTTTATGGGTGTGTTTGTCTTTGCGAAAAATTATTTAAAATATCCACGATTATAACTATGTTAGTCCTTTAAAAAAAATATATTTTAAAAATCCACGCCTATCGGTCGGTTAATCCTTGGAAAAAGTATTTAAAAAATCCACGATTATAATTATTTTAGTCCTTGGAAAATAAATTTAAGAAATCCACGATTATAATTATTTTAGTCCTTGGAAAATAAATTTAAGAAATCCACGCTAATAGGTCTGTTAGTCCTTGGAAAAAAATTATTTTAAAAATCCACGCTAATAGGTCTGTTAGTCCTTGGAAAAAATTATTTTAAAAATCCACGCCTTAGGTAATGATAGTCCTTGAAAAAAATTATTTTAAAAATCCACGCATATAGTTCAGATAGTCCTTGAAAAATATTATTTAAAAAATCCACGCTTATTGGTCTGATGGTCCTTGAGAAAAATTCTTAAAAAAAATCCACGCTTATATCACTGATATTCCTTGAGAAAAAATATAGAAAAAATCCACGCTTATAGAACTTGGTAAAAATTATTGATCCTTATAGCTCAGAAGGTCTTTAAAAAATTGGTAAATATTAACACTTATAGTTCTGGTAGATCTTTCAAGAAACTTATTTAATAAATACATGGTAATGATAATCCTTGTAAAGAAATCGTTGAAAAATCCAGGCATATAGCTCTGAAAGTCCTTAAAAATATTTTAGAGGACTTCCGAGAGTCATTGTTTTTAATTTTTTACTCCACCCTGACTCTAATTTTTTAATTTACTTTTCTCCTTTACCTATAATTAATATATGATCCCAAATTCCATCCATCTAACTCCGAACGACTATTTGTGGGTTAAATGAAAACGTTCCTCTTAGAATTCGTTTAACGTTTAACAAATAATTAAAATAACCTAAAGGTTATATCAATAACGCACAAGAAATATGAGAGCGACAGAGAGTGAGTGAATTGTTGAAAACAATAATAAATTGCAACAATCGGAGAACATTGTTGCAATTGCCGCTTATCGTGCGGGTAAATAATCGCATGCGCTCTATGAAATAGATTCCACCATGCGACCAACTGAGGTAAACAAACGATAAAACGTGACATAGATTTCTGCATTCTGATACACAATCAACGTTCCTACATATATATTTAAATATATGGAAGAGCATAAGCTGAACTAATGACGTCACAATGGGTTCCACAGCGCAAAAAAAGGTAACAGTAATACAGTGACATGTGTATAACAGCAACAACAATAATAACAGAGAATATGGGTATGTATTCGGGTGCCGATACTTCAGTTTGGATTGTAACACTTATCCTGCAGTAGAATATAGTATGGATGGTTGGTTGGCTGACTGAGTGACATACAAACACTGAACACTGAACCCAAAAACGAGCAAACGATTTCTCAAACATTCAGTTGCAAGGAGAGCGTGATACCATAAACACGGGTCCGTCAGCGTATCGAATCGAAGACCAATTAAATTGAAATAAAAAAGGCATAGCAAATGCTAACAGAAAATATTCACAGTTTTGTCGGTCGATTAGTGTTGTCGATTTTATTCGGTTTCCTTGTAGAATAAAACCAAAAAACAAAATAAAAATAAATGATTTCGAAGTAAAGTGATTAATGGCGTGAAAAAAGTGAGCAAACAAAAAAAATCACAATCCCCACACTCCCCTCGTCACATGTCGTTCTGCGCCCCACCACCAAAACAAAAGAATGCGTTGTGGTGTAAATGTAAATAAAAATTAGCATGAAGCATAGTGAAACTAAGAGGGACGAGTGTGCGGGGGCGAAAATCTCTCAGTGTTTTTTATTCAAATGTAAACAAAATCGAAAATAATTAATTGCTTTAGCCACCCATCATCAGCTAGCAAAAGCAGCCACTTGCACTTGGATAATTCATTTCCACTTTGGCCATATGTCGCCAGTGGCAAAACATTTGTAAACACACGGACACACACACAGAGTGACAAACATACATCGTCGTATATCGGTCAACAGATGTTGGGATGTTGCAGCACACTTTCATTCTTCGTTCCTTCCTCATTCCACATTCATTTAATTTATTCTATTCTATATGTTTGAAGACTACACTTGGGTGGTAATGAAGAAAACCGGATTTGTGTTGCAAGGATATATTGAAGAAGCACCAGCGAACTTGAATGGAGGTGCCAGATATCCAACCCCATTCGTCGTTTTTAAATGACTTAATAAAATTGCATCAGTGTATAATTAATGCAACGTTAACTGTTTCATTATGTGATTAAAAGAAAAGTGTTGTTGCCACCGCTGCCGTCGCTGCCACTTCTGCAACGAACGACTATCATTCATTGTCAATGCTACTCGTATTCCCTTACAACATAAAAAAATGCAAACGATTCAACCCAGTGTTAATATAATCTGTGGGTTTGCATTTCTTTGTACGCTATGCCCAGATGTTGGATGGTGGTCACTCAGTGAAGGATGTGTTGGTGAAATTGAATTATATTTTTTGTACTTTCTAATCAAATATTGATTTCAAATCGTTATTGAAAAAAATTGTGGTTTATGTTTTGTGCATAAAAAAATAAATTTTTACTGTGAATAGGAAATAATTAAAATTTATTGAAATAACAATATATTTTAATTATAGTTCTTGAAAAAATTGATTTAAAAATCCACGCTTAAACTCGTAAAAGTCCCTGAAAAAAGTATTTAAAAATCCACGTTTAAATTTCTGAAAGTACTTGGAATAAATATTTCAAAATTAACGCTTAAACTCCTGAAAGTCCATTAAAAAAAATTATGCCAAATATCCACGTCCTTGAAAAAAAATTGTTTAAGAAATCCACTCCTAAAATTCTGATAATCCTTGAAAAAAAAATTGTTTAAGAAATCCGCTCCTATAATTCTTATAATCCTTGTACAAAATGATTAAAAACAACGTTTACAGCCTTGAAAGTCCTTGAAAAAAATTATTATTATTATCTGTTAGTCCTTGGAAAAAACTATTTAAAGAATCCACGATTATAGGGCTGTTAGTCCTTGGAAAAAAACTATTTAAAAAATCCACGCTTATAGGCCTGTTAGTCCTTGGAAAAAACTATTTAAAAAATCCACGCTTATAGGCCTGTTAGTCCTTGGAAAAAACTATTTAAAAAATCCACGCTTATAGGTCTGTTAGTCATTGAAAAATAATTAAAAAAAACAACCCTTATAGTTCTGATAGTACTTGAAAAAAATTATTTGAAAAATTTACGCTTTTAGGTCTTTTAGTCATTGGAAAAAATTATTTAAAAAAATCCATGCTTTTAGGTCTGTTAGTCATTGGAAAAATTTATTTAACAAATCCACGCTTATAGGCCTGTTAGTCCTTGGAAAAAATTATTTAAAAAATCCACGCTTATAGGCCTGTTAGTCCTTGGAAAAAATTATTTAAAAAATCCACGCTTATGGGTCTATTAGTCCTTGGAAAAAATTATTTAAAAAATCCACGCTTATGGGTCTATTAGTCCTAGGAAAAAATTATTTAAAAAATTCACGCTTATGGGTCTGTCAGTCCTAGGAAAAATTATTTAAAAAATCCACGCTTATGGGTCTGTTAGTCCTTGGAAAAAATCATTTAAAAAATCCAAGTCCTTGGAAAAATGATAGTCCTTGGAAAAATTATTTAAAAAATCCACGCTTATGGGTCTGTTAGTCCTTGGAAAAAATTATTTAAAAAATCCACGCTTATGGGTCTGTTAGTCCTTGGAAAAAATTATTTAAAAAATCCACGCTTATGGGTCTGTTAGTCCTTGGAAAAAAGTATTTAAAAAATACAAGCTTATAGGTCTTTTAGTCATTGGAAATGGATCTGTTAGTCCTAGGAAAATTTATTTAAAAAAAAACAACGCTTATGAGCCTGTTAGTCCTTGGAAAAAATTATTTAAAAAATCCACGCTTATGGTTATTTTAGTCCTTGGAAAAAAATATTTAAAAAATTGACTCTTCTGTAAGTCCATGGAAAGAATTTTTTAAAAAGTCCACCCTTTTAGCTCTGATAAACCTCCAAGGCGTATAGCCTTGAAATTCCATTAAAAGAATATTTTAAAAATCCAGAGTAGAGGTCAGACAAGTCCCACCTACTAACTTGATCTAGGCTTGGTAAAGATAATAGGTTGTGCAAAATTTGGTTCAAATCGGACATTCCATTCGCCTGATATTGGATTTATAAATATTTAAAAAGCTCGATCATTAGTGTGGGAGGTAGCAGAAGGAGTGGACCAATGGGTCCCATCTTTAAACATAAGCTGGGCTTGGTAAAGATATTAGGACGTTCAAAATTTGGTTCAAATCGGACATTCCATTCGCCTGATAATTAATTCATAAATATTAACAATTTTGACATTTTGTGCGGGAGTTACCAGAAGGAGTGGTCCGATGAGTCCCATCTTCAAACTTCATCTAGGTTGGTGTAAAATTGGGATCAAATCGGAAATTCCAATCGCCTGATATTTGATCTATAAATATTGAAAATGTTGACCATTTATGGGGGAGGTACTAGAAGGAGCGGACCAATGGGTCCCATCTTCAAACTTGATCTAGGCTTGGTAAATATAATAGGTGGAACAACGTTTCGTTAAAATCGGATAGTCCCTTTGTATGTTATTATAAAATTAATGTTTAGCACCATTTTGACCATTTCGTGGGGAGTGGACTGACATTCTCCATCTTCGAACTTAAACTAAGTTTGGAAGAAATATTATGATGTGCAAAGTTTGAATGAAACGATTATTCCCTTCGAGAGTTTTCGTGCACACCAGCCAGCCAGACGGACAAATTTTCCAAATTTTCTGAAAGGGATTTTCAAAGAAATATTATGATGTGCAAAGTTTGAATGAAACGATTATTCCCTTAAAATATTTATAAATTTCATCTGATATGGAAAAAAAATTATTTTCAAAATCATCATAGTTTGTACATTTTCTAATATTTTATAATTCTTTAAATTAACTTCGACTTTAAAATATTTATACATTTAATTAAGCCATTCCAGAGCTTAATTTATATAATCTTCAGTTAAAAACTAAATTTAGTTTATTTTTCTCCAACGACCTTCCAAAATCGTTAAAGCTGTGTATGAACCCCATGTGATAATAAAAACTACAGCAACTTTTTCTACAACAACTACAACAACTTTTTCTCACAAAATAAAAATAAAGTTCCCCAAAATTTTTGGAAATATACCACAACATTTTATAATGCATTTCTCCCCAACCCCATTTATTCTTGGAGTATAAGTTCCGACATAACGGTTAAAAGTTTCCGCCATATTTTAAGTATGTTAAAAGCAATACTTATCCATGTAACCGTAATTAAGTTACACCCCATTATTATTAAGTAAAACCAAAGTAGTTTTTTTTCGTATGCGAAAAGTTGTTCAAGTACACAAATCCATGTGAAAATAACATTCTCTCAAGAACATTCTTATCAGTCTGCCCCACAACTCTGTTGAAAGTCGTTTAATTAAATTCGGATTGAACAAAACACATACGAATATGTGTCGGCAACTAGTGGCGGGGTGTGGTGTTATTTTCTCATTGCTTCATTTTCATATCATGAAGGTGTTTCAAAATTAACATATTCTTTTTTCGTTTTGTATTGAAATAGGTCAAGTCAATGATAGGCGGTTTGGCGGTCGTATTATTTTCAACATTACTCAATTAACAATTCAAATTTTCACATTGCTTACGAAATAGTTTTTTTCACAATTTGTATTATTTTTGGATTTGATACTAATAACAAACAAATGTAATGAATTAAAAATAATCTCACTCTATGCTCTTAAAGAATTTGTAAAATAAGTTTCCTAAATTATTCCCCTGTACGTAGAACACTTTTGATTCGTTGCCGCCCACCCAAAACAATCCCTTTGTATTTTATTTTCACATTGTTTACTTTTTTCTCTTTTTACACCCTATTTCACTTTTGCACTTCAATGTAAACGCCAACGGACATATTCGTACATACACAATAATGAGCAAGTTCATTTCCAACATGACAAGGGTATTGTTTTAACAAAAACAAAAAAAAAAAACCAAAGCAAAGCAAAGTAGTTGCATTTAATTGCAAATCTGGTCATTTAAAGAAGAAACCAGCAAGAGGGAATAAATATTCAGATGATGATGATTTTTATTGACATTTGTTTCGTTCTTGTTTTTTCTCACAGTTTGCATTCATAATTTTCCGAACAAAAATATTAATGATGATGGTATGAAGAAAAGAGAAAAACTGTAATCCATGTTTTTTCTATGTTATTTAATGGGAGAGCACATAAAAAACGGAAAGGGTGGCCATTAAGTTGCTGCTAAATGAGAAATGATGTTGGGCACACTTGGAAATCCATTAAATAGTTATTGATTTCTATTGTCAAAGGATATGGTGTTGAATAACAAGTATGTTTTTTTATAAAAAAAATACCTACTTATAGTGTTACAATAATGTTTTGAAAATATGGGTATGGATTAAATTAAAATACATTGTCAATGATAGACAAAGTACTAACGACCAAAAACCAAGGTGTAACATATGGGGGGTATTAACCGATTGGATTAATCCTAGTTCTTATAACTATGTAGGTCCATAATAACATGTTAAAATTTCGAAACGATTAATAGTTTTTGAGATATCGCCAATCGTATAAATACTGTTTCGAGAAAAACGCTTTTAAAGTTACAATAAATCGTTTATATCTTTAAGAGTTGTTGCGACTTTCATTTGAAATTTTAATGAGAAATTGTTGAGTTGTAGGCTCATATTAAATAAAAATAAAAAATCGTTTTTTATTGCATGATCTAGGCGGTCAATTGACCGGCGAACGAAACTGAAATAAAATATTCACCGAAGAAGCCCATTCTTACGCGTGCTGCGTGGCGTCTTGTTGAAAACACATGTCAGTTACGTTACGATTCGCCGCATCTTTGAAAAATTTCGGTTCAATGATGACACCAGCCCTTAAACCGCACTATTTCTGAATGCAGTTTTTCCAAAATTCGACAATTTTAATATTTACCTAAGCATTGAGCCAAAAACCCATACGTACCCACTGAGCCAATAGCTTAAACGCCGAAAACAATTTTTGGATAATAAATGGATCATCTGCTTAGATCGTTTTAGCTTCTATTCTTCCATCATCTGTATTTGGAAAAGCAGCACACCTAAACCCTTCCGTAGAATTGTCCACGTTGTTGAGTAATAGAGACCGAATTGATACGAACGGCGATGAATCGACAATTGCAGGTCATCATTGACAGCTGCGATATGTCTTCAGTACGTACTCTACGTAAGCGTGGTGGTTAAATGTCCTACAATGTGAATTTCGTACGAAATTAAGTCACAGAAGACCAAAAATCCGATTCGGTGGGTTGATTAAACTGACCATAAAATAGATAAGGCTCTCGATGATCTTTCTTAACAGAACCCTGATTTTGACTATTCACCTGAAACCCCATAAAGTATACATATTCATAACCTTAATTAAATTCTATGCCATATCCGTCTGTGTGTGTTTTTTGTTTGTTGTTGTTTTTAACAGCGCTCGCGAGAATTAGCGAACATTTTTTTGAGTCTCTGAAAAGAATGCTGTTCAGCAACAAATGCTCGCGAAAGAACGAATCGACGACGTGTGCAGCGAAATTTTATTGTTCATGAATTGTTCGTACTATGCAAACATTCGCGCTAGATTGCAAATTGAAAACATTCGAATTCTCGCCGTGAGCATTCGTGAGAAAGTGATTATTTTAAACATTTTCCGCATTATAATTTATAATTTGATCTCATCTGACTATTCATGAATATATGTGTCTAAGTCGAGCACAATCCAACGAAAGTGGTTCGCAAAAAATACTTCGAAGCAAATGGTCGCATATTTCAATGTACTGATTGTTACCTCACAGTTTATTTGGCGGATGTCTTCGGAGAAGCTCGAAAAACGAAAATCATTGCACATTATGGCAATGTGGGCCAGCTCGGGTTGGGTAGGGGTTAATTTAACGTAATATGGAGGCGAAATGAGGGATATAAAATTGTTATTCATAGCTAATATTTTTTTTAATATTTTTTTCAGATTCGAATCTTTTTAATCAAACTTTACAGCTTGGTTATCTATTACCGTTTCAAACTGTTTAGATGTAGCTTTCTAAACACAACCTCACATATTATTTTAATCTTGGTGCAACATTTGACTTTGTGTGTTTTAAAATTTCTTTCCAATATTCCACAGAATTATGCTAATAAGATTTCAGATAAGACCCCAAAGACAATAAACCCTTTCAAATTCTAAAGATATTTAAGAGAACCCCACCCATTCTCTATTTTAATTTTTCAAGATTTTCAATGGGCTGGTAAATCAATACCAATGGTTGTTAAGGTTTGTAACTTTGCACATATATATTTCAAGATTTAAAAGAGAAGAAAAATAATTTACAAAAAATATTTGTTATTGTTTTGTTTTTTTTTTTTTTTTTTTTGTAATTAAAGAAATGTCCTTATTGTTAAAAAATAAGGAAGATCTTCACCGATTGACTTTATCCTACTTCATACGATAGCTATACACTCACAGAGAAACGTGTAAAAATTTGGAATCGATTGGGTTATTAGTTTTTGAGTTATCGTGCCCGCCATTCGCAAAAGAGAAAAACGCGATTAAATTTGGAGAAGCCCTTTAGCCGTCACTTGATGCTGACACAATAAATCGGCTATATTTTCAAGAGTTCTTGAGATTTTTACTTGGAATTCTGTAGGGACATTCTTGAATTAGTGTAGAATCGAATTAAACCCTGAGAATGGGGGTGGTCCCCTTAAAGTTTCAAGTGAAAATTTCGTGAATATATTTATGGTGTCAGCATCAACGTTTTCTCGAATTTTATTTGTGCATGTTTGCTGAACATACAAAAAAGTCTGATTTATTTTTAAATGAAGTGCTATTAAATAAATTAAATTTTTTTTAGAAAAAAAAGTTGAGTAGATTTTTTGAATGCTGTTTCCTTAATTAAAAACTATTTAACATTTTAAATAAATTCGAAGAAAGAAATGTATTATTGCTATTAATGAAATTGATCAGAGTGGCGAATAATTGATATTAATACTAAATGAGTCCGGTTACTTGGGCGTATGATCAACTAACATGGAGAATTATTAAATATTTCTCATTTTTGAGAGCCGATTGTTTTATTTAAAATCGCTGCATATCTTTGTGTACTATACGCATGTATGTAATATTTACAGACTATTCAACATACATATATTACATCATGGTGGATGTGCATACAATTGTA
Organism: Musca vetustissima; assembly: GCF_032173495.1. NCBI lineage: Eukaryota > Metazoa > Arthropoda > Insecta > Diptera > Muscidae > Musca > Musca vetustissima. The sequence continues at coordinate 54,075 of NW_026887350.1, forward strand.
TGGTTAATTCTGCGCAAACATGTAGTGTCCCGAAGGATATGGTGAACTTTTCTAAAAAATAATTTTTAACACCGAAGAACATGTAAGGATGAAGGACTGCGGGAGCCATTTCTTTTGCTAGTCAATCAGTCGGTTGGGGAGGTTCGGTCCTTATCCTCATACATCTGTTACCCACCACATATAATTATTTTAGACTCCCTTTTTATTTGATAAAAATATACGTTAAAAATTGAAAATAAAAAAATATGTCAGGATGACTAATAATAAAAAAACAAGTCCCCTAATTAGTCAACAAAAGCAGATATCTATAAATAACAAAAATATCACTGTCTTTTCACAAAATTGATCTCACCGATGTTAGTGTGAGATTGTGCATCATTACCCTCTCCATCCAGTGTCCTGTTAGCACCCGTTTATATTATCAGGACCCCTATTTTACTTACACTTCCTTCTTCACAGACTCATTAGGCATGAAAACATCTATTATTTACATCAACAGGCCATTCTTTGGCTTAAACATTTTAATAATTTCAATTCATGTTATAATACAATACTATACTAAAATATAAAAAAAAATAAATAAAAAAAATTTCGGTCCCTTAAGGGGTTAATGTTATTGAAATGTCTCTACAGTATGCAAAACAAGCTGAAGAAAGTAAAGATACAAAAAAATCATTGTTTACATTTATAGATTATTTTTACATTACTATATATGTAGCAGTATGTGCGTTTTCGTTTTGCTTTAGTCAAAACTAGTAATGAGACATCATATGGGAGAATGAGAGAGAGAGACTTAAACTGTTATACAAAAAAAAAAAACTCATATAACTGATAATTAATAAACTAAGCTCACTTCACTCTCTATGATTTCTCATTACAAGTAACTCAATTAAATTCGATGTAAGAGAGAGCATAAAGAGTTTCAAAAATCAGCTGATCGAACTTACCACCTTTATCATGTTTTGAAGAAGGCCTCCTGCAGAAGATGATTGATGGCTGCTGCTGCAAAGAAAATTATATTGCCACTCGGAAAGCTGTCTCTTACAAAACGAAAATGCTCTGTTCTTGCTCAATTGGGAAATACTCAATAAAATAAAATATAATTAAGAGGTTGTAAAAAAAATACGAATAATATTTATATACGGACACAAGGGGGATTGGCAAGCAGTTGATGTCCACTGGTCATCTTTGGAACACCATGAAGACGCAAATCGATAATGTGACGTTTATAAAAAAGTAGCGCATCGATAGTACGACAAAAATACGTAATTGTCATGTATCTCATAGGTAGTTATATCATAGAAGTTTCTGATATTTTATTTTGGATTTTTTTTTCATATGATTTGCAACGGCTTTAATGGAAACTCAGGCAATATAGATGATTTTGTACTAGATTAGCATTGGCATCTATAAAAATTCTTTTGCGTATTCGTCTTGATTTCCATTATAACTTCGCATATTGGAAAAATAATTGGGCTGGTTCATTGCAATTTTATTACCCCTTAGAAACTTCTGGCCAGTTGGAAAAATTGATCACGCTACCCTGTGGGTAGCGTGAATCTTTAATAAAAACGTTGTTTTGCCAAGTTGTGGGTTTTTGTGGGATAATGGTTTTAAAAGAGCCAGATTTCCTCAACAGTAAAAGTGTTTTCTGTGGCAATATGAAGACAAATATTTCGTCAGGCACTTTCTAATTATAACATTATTTTGCATGCTCACCTCCAATTTGGTATAAAAATATTTATATTTTTATTAAACAGGTTAAAATGTTTTCAATTATTTTATAAAGTTGTGCTTATAATTTTAATGATGAAAAATTAGAGTACTGATTTTGTTTCGACTTTTTTTGTTCTTAACACTTCAACTGTTGGATATGAAAGGAAGTTGCCGTGAAAGTCATTAGAAGTTGATACCTCAATTTTTTTGACAATCGCTTGAAACATAGTAAATATCGTGGTCGTGTTACCACATTTATTCTTATTGCCCATTGTTGCAAATAGAAGTATTATAATTGTATCCTTTTTTGATGGAAATGAAAATTGTTTATTTAACCCTTATTGGAAACGGGAAGAGAATTAAGTGGTATAAATTTAACTAAACTTCTGTTTTTATATATATAAAAAATTTATGTTTGCAACATTCGACATTTGCAGTTTAGATCTAACTAGATTTGTTTGCTAAACATCTTGCATCTAGTCAAGTACCAAACCACCTAAATTTACGGTATATAATTCACCTCAGAAGTAGAATAGGTGATCAAAATAAACTATATAAAAATTGAGATTGGTATTGATCTCATTTATAACTGTCATCATTTTTACTATATTTTATTGATCATTTTCGTAACAATAAAAACGCTTCAACAAACATAAAGTGAATACCGTTCTTCAAGACGATTTTTATTTTTGAAAATTTATATATTAAATTTTGTGAGGAAAAAAAAACAAAAAGAATTGGCGACAATTGTTAATGAATTTAAACTGAAATATGTTAATTAAAAGTCAACTGTGGATTATGAAATATTTATAAAAAAATAATATAAAAAGGCACAGAAATAAAAGTACGCTAAATATGCTATGGAGATGCAAATGCAGATGTAAACAAAGGCAAGCATAGGAATAATTCTTCTGGAAAAATATGCAATGCGGAAAAAACATTAAAATTATGGTAAATATTATTTTTAATAGTGCAAGAATATTTATGTGTTTAATATGTGTAAATTTTGGTCTATTTTTGATTTGGGTGTTAAAGAAACTTTCAAGTGAATATAAATATAAGAAATAATATTGCCAAACGTTCACTACAAACCAAGTAATTCGCTCAATTTTTGAAAGCGAATTAATGGGAAAAAGAACGTTTCTATGTGCGTATGTCCTTGGCGTGAAATGTTCCAACAAGTTTTCCTGACATGTCTTCGATAACATAATAATGACTACCTAATTTTTCTCGCACTTTACCCTTTAAGAAAACAGGTGCCAGTTTGGCATTAAAATGTTTTTCCATATTCGATTGCGCAAAATTACGTCTAAATATTTCCTGTCCGACCGAGAACGTTTGTTGTCGTGTACGAAGGTTATATTGCTTCTGATTCTTTTCGAAAGCACTTTTGATATGCTTCTTTAGGTTCTGTCGGATGAGTTGCATCTGGTCATCATGAGTCAACTTAGCAGTAGGCTCATTTAAAAGGTTTAAGGATTTAAGGAGTTCATAAGAAGATGCATGCGTAATCATATCAAACCCAAACAATGCGTGGTAGGGTGAACTGTTGATTGACTGGTGATATGAATTACGCAATGCACAACTTATTGCTGAAAGGTTTTCATCCCACTGCCTATGATCGCCTTTTAGATATGCCCTAATGCCTGCTATTAACGACCTATTAACTCTTTCCGATGCATTGGCCTGCGGTGAGTATAGTGCCGTATAAACGTGTGTTATTCCCAGAGACGTAAAGAAAGCGTTCAAGTCGTTTGCTCGGAATTGGCTTCCATTATCACTAATGACGGTTTCTGGGACACCGTATGTGTGGAAGATGTGTTTCTGTAGGAATTCTTGTATGGCTGCCGACGTAAATTTCTTCAGGGGACAAAGCCAGTGAAATTTTGTCAGATGATCAAGTATGATCAGCAGTCCTATATGGCCTATTTTGCTACGCGGGTATGGGCCCAATATGTCGATATAAATCCTTTGAAAAGGTCGAATAGATACCGAAGGGTTAAGCATTGGTGGCTTCATAACCATGTTGGGAGATTTGGTCTGCTTGCAAGTTTCGCAATCTCGGACATATCTCCTAACATCTGAGACCATTCCGGGCCAGAAGAAATGACGTCTCAAGAGCTGAAGCGTTTTTCCCATACCTCCATGGGCCGCAACTACGGTGTCATGAGCAACCGATATGGTTTTTGTTCTTAATTTAACTGGAACCCAGAGTTTCCAGGCTTCCTGCTCTTGTTCTTCATCACCTGTGTAATGTTGTGTTCTGTAGTACACGTACTTGTCGATTATTTTGATATCAGGAAATTTCGCCTGATTCTCTCTGACTTTTTCTCGTAAGCTTTGGTAATCGTCATCATCAAAGGAGGGGGAATTCAAGTCTATTTCAGGTTGACATATTTCAAATGCGAAAATTTCGTCAGCCGGAATCCTGGATAAGGCGTCGGGTACGACGTTGTCCTTTCCTTTTCTGTGGGTGATAGTAAACTTATAGCTTTGCAGCTTGAATACCCATCTGGCAAGTCGACCTGTCAAGTCCGGTTGTCGCATTAGCCATAACAGACTGGAGTGGTCTGTTATGACCTCGAATTCTTGCAGTTCTAAGTAGCATCGAAACTTTTTAATCGCTTCGATGGCAGCCAGGCATTCCCTCTCTGTGACGCTATAATTACGTTGGGCCGAGTTCAGTTTCTTACTCATGTAAGCGATGGGCTTTTCATTGCCATCATCGTCTAGCTGAACAAGAACTGCCCCAATACCGTAATCACTGGCGTCACAGTGGAGGTAAAATTTCTTCTCGAAATCTGGGTTGGTGAGTACAGGAGCCGTGGTCAACAAGAACTTAATCTTTTCGAAAGCCTGTTGGGCCTCATTGGTCCATAAGAACTTTTTCTTTGTTGACACAACGTCGGTGATTGGAGACACTTCAGTCGAAAAATTTTGAATAAATCTCCTGTACCACCCTGCAATTCCGAGGAAACCCCGAACTTGCTTCAGATTTTTCGGTACTGGCCACTGCAATATCGCTTCAACCTTCTCAATGTCAGTCATAATACCACCATTCCCGATGACGTAGCCGAGATAGTTGACTTTTGTTACACAAAAGTGGCTTTTAGAAACATTTAATGTAAGGTTCGCCTTACGAAATTGACCTGAGATTCTTATTAGTACCTCCAAGTGAGTTGGAAAGTCTGAGGAGACAATTACCAAGTCATCCAAATATCCGAAAACGCAGTGGCGAAGATCGGGTGGAATTATTTCGTCCATAAGACGACACATAGTTTGAGCTGCGTTACACAGCCCGAATGGCATGACCACAAATTGGTACAGAGGCCTTCCCGGGACTGTGAACGCAGTCAAATGTTTTGAACTCTCATCCAACCCGATCTGCCAAAATGCGTCTTTCAGATCCAACTTGGATATGATGTTGGCCTTTGGTAATCGAGCAAAAATACCTTCGATATTGGGTAAAGGATATGCATCCTTTACCGTAACTGAATTCAACTTCCTTGCGTCAAGGCACAGTCGGACTTTATTGGGTTTTACCACCAACCTCATCGGAGAACTCCATGATGAGTTTGATGGTTCAATCACCCCTAACTGCAGCATCCTGTCAACCTCAGCAAACATCAGTTTTTCCACAGCAGGAGATACCGGGTAAAACCGTTGTTTAATGGGTTGAGCAGAACCTACATCAATTTTGTGTTTCAGGAGGCTTGTTCGACCTAACCCTATTGTCTCAAAATTTGGAAAGAGATCAATTACCGTTTGCAATTGACGACGTTCTGCACATGTCAGAGGATAGACATCTAGATCGCACTCTTTTGGGTTATCTATCGGCTCCTGATTATTAGAAATCGATGAAAAATTTAATGTTGAAGATTCACAACTGTCACTAATAAAGCCGTTAGACGTGATTATATCCCCTGAATCAATGATATTGGGAATCAAATCAAATTTTCGGCAAAAGTCGATACCCAGAATCAACCTCTGAGATATACTTGGTATAATAAATAACCGTAATGGCTTTGTTTGTCCTTTAAAGGATATATTAACTTCAATCCAGCCAAGAACTTTTTGTGAAGTACCATCTGCAGTTTTCACATAAGACTTTGCCTTATTAAAATGTGGACATTTTGTGAAATCTGACGATGATAGGTCGGCGCCAATGCAGCTTACATTTGCACCGGTGTCAATTAAACCGAACTCATTAAATTCCAAAAAAGATACCTTTGCATAATAGCGTAAATCCTTGGGGTTAGCTACTATTGTAGAAACACGAAGTTTCGAACAAAGTTTTCGCATTTTGAAATAAGCTCTAAACCTCTTTGTAGAACGTTTTGTCTTTCTGACAGTAATAGAGTTGATTTCAGGTTCATTAAAAATTTCATTACGCCTTTTGCAATACATCTGCCATCTAATATGATAAGGCAATTTTGGGTATATTATTTTATTGAAATCGTTGTCATTGTCTTCATATGGTTTTTGTCTTTTTAAAAGGGTAACCGTTTTCGGATGATCGGGAATTATGTCATTTTTGGGTGTGTTATGATCTGGGTGATGTAATTGATTGGGGTTTGGAACGAATTGAGCGGTAATTATTTGGTTTGGTCCACTTGAGGACCGAAAGTCTTGAAGTTTTTTGGATTGCTCTGTTTTCGGTTAGAACATTTAGCACAGTTGGGCTTATACGTATTTTTGGCCCCACATCCGTAACAAAAAACTGTTCTGTCTTGAAGACAGTCTTGCCAGTGATGGCCAACAACGTCACAGTTCCAACAGACGGAAACTGTTTCACACTTTTGTAGTGCATCTATAGACTGGTTAGTTTGGTCATCCATTAAACTGGTGTCATGTTCTTCTGTCGCTATTTCGGCGACATTACGACGAGGTATCTGGTATGGTTGGTTTCGACTTGGCAATGTTTTACGTACATACTCGTCATTGAAAAAGTTCTCTCGCATTTGCACGAGTTTGCGAAGATGTGATATGGACACTATAGGTACGTACAACAAGTCTTGTCGAATGTCTGGCCGCAGATTTCGAGCCAATATTTCTATAAGCTCAGCCTCTGTCATTGCTCTCGGCAGTCGATCTGTCATAGCTGAAACTGCTTCGAAAAAATTGTCAAAGGTTTCGTTGGGCTTCTGTTTTCTTGCCCGAATTTCTTCCCTTATGTCGAAAGAGGATTTAAACTCTTTGTACTGATCAACAAGGGCTTCGCAAAATGACTTCCACTCTATTACCTTCACCTGTTTATGGTAGCGCCAGTACCAGTCCCTGGCTTTACCGGTGAGGAGACAATTCAGATTTCTACAGATGAGGCTGTAGTCACCATTGAAATAGTCAGATGTCAAAGATCCTAGCCTATATAAGAACTCGTCCACGCTTAACCCATTCGATGACCCATCGAATTTAAGGTTCCAGTTCTGAATGATGGAAGTTATTTTGTCAAATGGCATATTGCTGGTAATACTGGGTACGTTAGAAAAGGGACTATTATTATTTACATTTTGTTGTTGCTGTTGTGGATTGTTATAGAATGTCTGATTATACTGATGCAATCGTTGTTGTGTATTGGTATGTACCGGTTGTTGAGTATGATTTGATAATTGAAAAGGTATATTAGGTCCACAAGCATTTGATTGTGATTGAACATTTCGATTTGGCCTATGTTCATTGGAAAACCCTTGAGGTTGGGTTGTGTTGATAGTACGACTATCTAATGGAAAATTATTTAAAACCTGATTGTTTTGAATCATCTGTGGTTCTTGTTGTTGTGGCGAAGCTAATGAGGGGTTGGGATTCCCATTTGTGTTGAAACAACTATTGTGAGGATTTTCATTGTAACCCCTAGGTACAAGGTTTAGATTCCTCAGAATTTTCGTTAAACTTCCTTCAACTATCTTTTCTATTTCGTTGGCATTAATGGAACTAATCGGATTTGAGGCTTGAATTGGCGAAAACATATGCGGAGGTGCATCCGTACTACGACGTGGCGTAGGGATGTTTTCGTCAAAGTTACTCAAATTTGGGTTAAAATTTAAACCTGGATTTTCTTGAAACAAATTTCGAGTAGCGCTCCTAGTGTTATACCGTTTGGCCATCGCTCCTCTCCCTTTGCCTCGAGGGGCAGTTGCCGTACGAGCTGGAGTATTTTTGGACTGTGTGGCTACATCTCTTATCTCACTAGGTTCACATGGTCTTTTGCATGTTGGGCATTCAGTTGATACTGACAAGTGGTTTTCGATACAAGATCTGTGAAATGAATGTTCACATTCTTGTAGCACCAAGCAATGATCAACTTCTGTAATTATTTCGTTGCAGAGAGTACACACCGATCTAACTATAGAAGGTACAGTAGAAGGTGGTGGAACCTGTGTAGAAGTCGGTGGAGGTTGTGCGGAAGAATGTGGTGGCGAATTTTGGACCGGCATATTGAATGTCTGAATATGATAGAAATAGTAATACAGTCAATCGATAAACTCCTAAATGTCCACAACAAGTAAGACCGAGCAAAAGTATAGCTTTTAGACTTAAACTTTTTTGATGAAAAATTTAATCACAATTTAAAAAAGAGCGAAGATGAAGAAATATATGATTGTACATATGCAAAAAAAATGACAAACTGAAAGTGGTTATATTAAATAATATATATTTTGTTTGGAAACGAAGTCCTGTTATGCAATTCGTATCTACAAGAATTCTTTTTGGGTAGAATTTGAGGATATTTTAGAACATACGTTTATACTAATTGAATTCGTGAATAAATGCTAAAAAATTTATGAATTTTCCGTTTTAGACTTAGATACTAAAATGGATTATTCAATTCAAAACTTGAGATTATATATAAATATTTTTATGTTTTCATGCCATATCGTGAGATCTGTGAATAAGAAAGGTATAGTTATGCGAAAAGACAATAGATATTCTTCACAAAACTGGGCTATGGAACTTTGCTAACACCATCAAAATACACTACCAGGAGCAAACCAACAAAAGATATTCTATATTGTTTTTGTCCTTTCCAAAAAGCGGTCATTAAATTGCTATCCTGCTAAATTAATGATATCCTATCTGATTGTAAAGAGGTTGATAACTTAGCTCACTGATAAGGATTCCAAGTAGCTAACAAAGTTTTTTTTCTGATTAAATTCCCTACATAGGCTTATTCTTTGAATTTACGAAATTGTTTGTGAATTTTCAATCGGTTAGCAATACGGTCTTTAATCGCCATAATGCTAAAATTCCTGGAAGAAATCCAAAACTATTCGCAAACACAAATCGTATGTCTATGAGTTCATTTCTCCAGAAAGTATATGAAATCTAAAAAGTTAAGAGTTTTAGTAAACAACAAAATACGAGCCAAAAGGATGAGCATCATCGCTTCGGCCCCACGTTGGGCGCCAAATTAATGTAGTGTCCCGAAGGATATGGTGAACTTTTCTAAAAAAAAAATAATTTTTAACACCGAAGAACATGTAAGGATGAAGGACTGCGGGAGCCATTTCTTTTGCTAGTCAATCAGTCGGTTGGGGAGGTTCGGTCCTTATCCTCATACATCTGTTACCCACCACATATAATTATTTTAGACTCCCTTTTTATTTGATAAAAATATACGTTAAAAATTGAAAATAAAAAAATTTGTCAGGATGACTAATAATAAAAAAAACAAGTCCCCTAATTAGTCAACAAAAGCAGATATCTATAAATAACAAAAATATCACTGTCTTTTCACAAAATTGATCTCACCGATGTTAGTGTGAGATTGTGCATCATTACCCTCTCCATCCAGTGTCCTGTTAGCACCCGTTTATATTATCAGGACCCCTATTTTACTTACACTTCCTTCTTCACAGACTCATTAGGCATGAAAACATCTATTATTTACTTTAACAGGCCATTCTTTGGCATAAACATTTTAATAAATTCAATTCATATTATAATACAATACTATACAAAAAATATAAAAAAATGTTGGTCCCTTAAGGGGTTAATGTAATTCAAATGTTTCTACAGTAAGCAAAACAAGCTGAAGAAAGTAGAGATACAAAAAAATCATTGTTTACATTTATAGATTTTTTTACATTACTAGGTATGTATGTAGCAGTATGTGCGTTTTCGTTTTGCTTTATTCAAAACTAGTAATGAGACATCATATGGGAGAATGAGAGAGAGAGAGAGAGACTTAAACTGTTATACAAAAAACTCATATAACTGATAATTAATAAACTAAGCTCACTTCATTCTCTATGATTTCTCATTACAAGTAACTCAATTAAATTTGATGTAAGAGAGAGCATAAAGAGTTTCAAAAATCAGCTGATCGAACTTACCACCTTTATCATGTTTTGAAGAAGGCCTCCTGCAGAAGATGATTGATGGCTGCTGCTGCAAAGAAAATATATTGCCACTCGGAAAGCTGTCTCTTACAAAACGAAAATGCTCTGTTCTTGCTCAATTGGGAAATACTCAATAAAATAAAATATAATTAAGAGGTTGTAAAAAAAATACGAATAATATTTATATACGGACACAAGGGGGATCGGCAAGCAGTTGATGTCCACTGGTCATCTTTGGAACACCATGAAGACGCAAATCGATAATGTGGCGTTTATAAAAATGTAGCGCATCGATAGTACGACAAAAATACGTAATTGTCATGTATCTCATAGATAGTCATATCATGGAAGTTTTTGATATTTTATTTTGGAATTTTTATTCCATATGATTTGCAACGGCTATAATGGAAACTCAGCAATATAGATGATTTTGTAATATAGATTAGTATTGGCATCCATAAAAATTCTTTTGCGTATTCGTCTTGATTTCCTTATAACTTTGCATATTGGAAAAATAATCGGTCTGGTTCATTGCAATTTTATTACCCCTTAGCAACTTCTGGCCAGTTGGAAAAATTGATCACGCTACCCTGTGGGTAGCGTGAATCTTTAATAAAAACGTTGTTTCGCCAAGTTGTGGGTTTTTGTGGGATAATGGTTTTAAAAGAGCCAGATTTCCTCAACAGTAAAAAGTGTTTTCTGTGGCAATATGAAGACAAATATTTCGTCAGGCACTTTCTAATTATAACATTATTTTGCATGCTCACCTCCAATTTGGTATAAAAATATTTATATTTTTATTAAACAGGTTAAAATGTTTTCAATTATTTTATAAAGTTGTGCTTATAATTTTAATGATGAAAAATTAGAGTACTGATTTTGTTTCGACTTTTTTTGTTCTTAACACTTCAACTGTTGGATATGAAAGGAAGTTGCCGTGAAAGTCATTAGAAGTTGATACCTCAATTTTTTTGACAATCGCTTGAAACATAGTAAATATCGTGGTCGTGTTACCACATTTATTCTTATTGCCCATTGTTGCAAATAGAAGTATTAAAATTGTATCCTTTTTTGATGGAAATGAAAATTGTTTATTTAACCCTTATTGGAAACGGGAAGAGAATTAAGTGGTATAAATTTAACTAAACTTCTGTTTCTTATATATATAAAAAATTTATGTTTGCAACATTCGACATTTGCAGTTTAGATCTAACTAGATTTGTTTGCTAAACATCTTGCATCTAGTCAAGTACCAAACCACCTAAATTTACGGTATATAATTCACCTCAGAAGTAGAATAGCTGATCAAAATAAACTATATAAAAATTGAGATTGGTATTGATCTCATTTATAACTGTCATCATTTTTACTATATTTTATTGATCATTTTCGTAACAATAAAAGCGCTTCAACAAACATAAAGTGAATACCGTTCATCAAGACGATATTTATTTTTGGAATTTTATATATTAAATTTTGTGAAAAAAAAAACTAACAAAAATAATTGGCGACAATTGTTAATGAATTTAAATTAAAACATGTTAGTTAAAAGTAAACTGTGGATTATGAAATATTTATAAAAAATAATATAAAGAGGCACAGAAATAAATGTACACTAAATATGCCATGGAGATGCAAATGCTGATGTAAATAAAGGCAAGCATAGAAATAATTCCTCTGGAAAAATATACAATGCGGAAAAAACATTAAAATTATGGTAAATATTATTTTTAATAGTGCAAGAATATTTATGTGTTTAATATGTGTAAATTTTGGTCTATTTTTGATTTGGGTGTTAAAGAAACTTTCAAGTGAATATAAATATAAGAAATAATATTGCCAAACGTTCACTACAAACATCTGAAGGTGTTGTTTAATTAACCTTGTTTATCTTTTTGAGGATGTTAATTGCTTAACAACCGTGAGTTCAACCACAATGTAATTATGTTAATTACCAAGAATATTTTCGTACAGACATACACTCAATTATTTTTAAATATGTGTTTCAAATTTTAAATAAAAATCCTAGCCAATTATTCCTTTAAAAAAATCATCTTGGCCAATTTATAAATTGCATCAATTGAAATTTTCAATTTTTAAGAAGAAAACTTTCTTTGAGTTTTGTTCGACAAGTGTACTTACGGCGAACGAAATTCAATTACAATGGCATTTCAAATCAATATATTTTTACTTTTTTTGCCATAGCAAAATATATATTGAAATGAAAAAAACGAACCGTAAATTAATTCTATACACCATACTCGTATGGATGGATGATGCAGATGGTGGTAGGTGGTATTGTCAAATAATACTGAAATTGACATATCTCACCTGAATTTAATTTAATTGCTAAATGTGAACATTTTTTGTTTGAGTTTCGTATACATACGAACAGCAAATAAATAAAAATAAAAAACATTCAATTGTCGTGTTATTTAAAGGACATTATCATGTTGCCATATACAGTTACTTCGATTGTTATTATTTTTATATTCCAATGAATGGGAGTGTGAATGCTGTTAAAACAGAAATTGTTGGCTTAAATGTACTGTCTGTTTTTAAATTAAATTTTAAACAAATAATATAATTCGTGAAACTAAAAGGATTAAACCTCGAAATCCACGTGGTATCAACTTTGTTGACACAACTGGTAGACGCCAAAATATGACAGAACTCGTTCTTTGTTTAATTGACACTTTAATTAATTACTTGCAACGTGTCTCATTAAAAATTGGTGGGTCATAAAATTTGTCAATTTTATAACAAAGAAAGTGGATTAAAATTAGAAATTCAAATTTTTAGCGAATGTCATAAAGAGCTTTCTGCAAATCCTTATCATTGAAAAAGGGAAATCTGTACTTTGGTTGTCTTTAGTTCAATAATTGACTGTAAGAAAATAATCAAAGTTCCGAACCATTTTCGGTATTTAGGAGGTTTTCGTCACCTTTTTCCATCAAAGTAGATTTAGTTTGACATACCGGGTTCTAGGAGCGTGAAAAAAACACACACACACTGTTTTTATTCAATGGTAAAAAGCAGCCGTGTGTGTGCAAATGTTTTTCACCCTCCTAGAACCCGGTATGTCAAACTAAATTTCAACTCTCGCATTTTCAACTCTGTTGATTGGAAAAAATCAATGGAGTTGAAAAATATTCAATGGAAATATACCATGTTTTGGTATAGACCCCTTATGAAAGTTCCGAACCATTTTCGGTACTTATCAGGTTCTAGACGAATTTTGTACTTTAGCATACCGGGTTCTTGGAGAATGAAAAACAGTTGTACATAATATGTTCGACATAGGTTGATGTTTTGAAATAAATCCCATAAAAAGTGACATTTAATTTTCGTCGTTTGAAAGGTCTTACACATTTTTTAAACAGAAGCTGCTGTGATTTGCCATTTAGGGTTCTTCAATAGCGAAAAATGTCTTTCCATATACAGGGTCCATGTTTTTGGCATTGCAGCCATATAAAGATTCCAACCCATTTTTGTTGGTATTTTGACGATTTTCGCCAAATTTTACACCAAAGTGAATCTTTTATAAGAACATTATCAATAGGTATTCATATATTTCACTATGGGCCAGAGATCCCATTTTTTTGCTATAATTAGAGCAGAGGGTTTATGAAATTGGGGATGATGATAACGACTCTGACAAAAAAAAAAAAAAATACAAATTCAATAGGTCGGTTCCAAAATGGCGGTCTTTTTTTTTAAAAAAAATTAATAAAACAAATTATTTTTCAACAAGGTTAGTAGAACTATGGTGAATGATTGTGGAAGACTGGGCAAGTCTCGGCACTTTTTGTTTAGAGCTTTATATTTCAGTACTTATTCATCAGATATAAAATCTTTATGCATACCCCAATCTTACACCCCTAAATTGCAGGATTCATCTACAATACAAATTGTAAAAAATTTAGTACAAAAAAAAATTCCTACATACCCCAATCCTACATCCCACATTGATCCTAAATACAAGGTTCAGGATTCCACCTCCATCGGATCACCCACAATTCAAACTGTACGAAATTTAGTACACAGTAGTACGAATTTCCAAAACCTCCTTCTTACCCCAAACCTACACCCCCACAGTGATCCTAAATCTAAATTTCAGGATTCCAACTCTATCGCTTCACCCACAATTTAAATTGTACCAAATTGTAAAACTCTCAATTCTACATCTCAACAGTTATCCTGACTCCATTGGAACACCTAAAATTCAAATTATACCAAATTTTTACCATTTAGTACCCATACGTGTTAATTTCTTAAACCGAATACTGACCCCTACAGTGATCCAGAATCAACATTTCACTGTTCCCGCTCTATCGGTTCACCTAAATCCAAATTGTACCAATTATAGCACGATTTAGTACTTTTCGTACACATAAGTAACAAATTTCAAAAACTACATACATATCCCAATACTACATTCCGACGGTAATGTTAATTTAAAATTTCAGCATTCCAGCTCGATTTGTATCTCCAAATTAAGTTGGTACCAAATATAGCACCATATAGTACTTTTCGTACACATGAGTACACTCTTTCAAAACCTTAAATGCCACCTATATCACGACCCTAATTCGCATTCCAAATTTCAATTTTTTAGCTCTATCTATTCACATGCTACAGAATTGTACCAAATTTAGTACATTTAGCATTCTTATAGTTCAAATGTCCATAAAACCCTTTGCTATATCTATTCTACACTCCATCAGTGGCCCTCATTTAAAATTTAAGAGTTCTAGCTCTATCGGTTCGCCAAATACAAATGGTATCACATTGAGTACTTTTCGTACCGTTCTAGTATGAATTTCCAAAAACCCAGCCAACATTTCAAGATTCTACCTCAAGCCGTTTCGTCTGGGCGTTGATGAATCGTAAGTCAGTTAGTCAATCACTTTACTCTTTTATTAGTATAGAAAAGAACGAAGGACTTAAATCACTTTCAAAATAAACGAGTCATATAAATCGTATGTAAATGCAAGTTCGATTTATGCTATGATATTTCTCGAACAGGAGTGAGGCAGTGCGAGCGGCTCAATCGGGACGTCTGTGGAATTTTGTTGGTAGTCCATTTACGTGAATCCGTATAGATGATATTTCTGAAACTATTTTCAATATGACTTAACGTTTTAACAACCAAGGATCCGCCGTGGCTGTGATATGGCATACCAGATAATTGGCCATTTAAATATATAGGTTCATGTTTTTATAGTCCCCAACGTAATTATCATAGATATTAAAAATCAGTTATTTTATCGAATTTGCCTCTATTTGGAAAATAAATAAAAACGTACTAACCAAACGATGTCATGTAATAATATAAGAGTTCCGGTTGTTTGATACATAATTACAATGTTTAAATTTTCACAATTGTAAATTTATGAAAAAAATTAGGCGCCCAAAATCTGTCGCCGATATTGTTTTTACTTTTGTACTAAAAACATAATATCGATGAAATTGTTATGGTCTCCTCCTCTTCAATATGATGTAACTGCTTATGATTTGTTGACTTGGTAGTTGTTTAACTTTTCGTCATCTTTTGTTTACATGTAATTTTCAATTTCCAAATTCTTTTTGTTGTGAACAATATTGACACAATGTTGAGAGATTAATTTGAACGATATCAAATAAATGATTTATTGACTTTAAAACTGTTGGTTGAGTTTACCTATCAAAAATTAAAGCATGAAATCAATTGAAAAAAAAACTTATAGTCTCGGGATTTAAACACCAATAAATTTGAAATATTTTGAAATATATATCAGCACCTAAATAACAAGCATTTCTCAAAACGGAAAATATATATTCATTGGTTCGGAAATGTATATTGTATTGATGCGAGACCATTCCATCTGCATTTATGAATGTTTTTCAGTTCACCAAAACGGGTAAATGGTCTTCCAGAGTACTTGTAAATAATATTTCTATACACCTCGGTCTTATTTTTTATTCCGCCAACAATAAGGGCAATATTGTAAAATATTGAAAGTGTTCTCTTAACGAAGTCATTGAAAAACTGAAATTAGTTTTCTATTTTACAAAACTTGAATGAGAGGGATAAGGACAACAAAATGGGCATTGGCCAAGGGATTGTTGTATTTGTATGCATCCCACACACACACACACAAAACCATATTTAATTTACAATTCCATCTATTGCAGGTAATATTTTATTGTTGTTTGTTTTGTTTTATCTCGGCCACAAGCCCTTAAAAGTTATTACAAATTTATGAACAACGACTATTTAAGAAGGTGCATCTGAAGTATGGTGTTGTTCAAGTGTGCCACCATGGCAATGACAGAAAGAGAAAAACAAAAAAGAACGACAACGATGAGATATATTGATGATGGTATTATTTGAAAACCACTTTAAAATATTAATATTTCCATGAGTCAAAGAGAGAGAGAGAGATAATTTTTAAATGTATATAAATTATTGCATCGCATGAATTATTGATGAATGTCACCAAGAAGATTTATTGAAGAGAATTTATGATTTTCGAAGAAAATTACTAATTAATTAAAATACAAGTAAATGAATTTTCTATTTTCTATTATTTGCTGATGTTATTTGTGAGAAAAACAAAAAATGTTATTGGTTAAATAAAGTGTTGTGATTCTGTGTAAGGTATGCTGAGTTTGCAATCAATAATTATTGGTTGCACTAAGCAACAATATTTTTCTTTTCAGAGGGTTAAGAGCTTATGGCAATTATATTAAAAATTCAGAAGGACAAATTTGCCATAGGTCAAGTTTTTGAGTTATGGCGTGGTTAATATCGGACAATTCTGATAGTCCTTCATAACTTTTAATTTAAACAATTTTTTAGGGTACATAGACAAGAGCAATGATAGGGGAAAATTATTTTCTTCGAAGTCCTTAAAAATATTTGAGAGAATATTTGAATGTCAAATCTCGTAAAAGGCCAAATGATATACAAAAATATTCCTCATTCATTAAGATCCCGGAATAGGATAAATACACACATATAAAGTTTCTTCTTTATGACTTGTAAAGTCACCAGCCACAAAAATCTCCGCCATGGACTTTCATTCATTACAGGCATTTTCCTTTCCCGAGAAATATTGTTGCACAGTGTAGTTATTGGTTATCACCATAAAAATCATTGATGATAGTGGTATTTTACCATGGCAACGAATAATAAGTCTTGGTACAAAAAATGCATAGAGATGATAGTCGGGAGAAATTGTGCTGACACAATGACTTATTGGTCACTACCAAGAACTTTGTGACGTCAAAGGGTTTTGTTACAAGCAGTACTTCATAGAAGATGAAAAACAACGACCTGAATTGAATGTTTTTTTTAAAAAAAAACATGGTGTTTCTCCCCACTTTACCAATTAGTCACAGAAGTGGTCAAAAGGTCCAAATATATAAGATTCAATACTGTTGTGGACTGAAATTAAATTATATATTTTCAAGGGAGTTATGGTAAGTAAATGGATGTAGGTAAATGGTCGAGGTTGCTTCTCAAAGTTTAAACGCGTTTTTCGCGAAACAGCGTTTTTACGAATAGCCGCCGATTGATGCTGACACAAAAAATCGGATATATCTTTAATAGATTTTGAGATTTAAAGTGACATAATTGAATTAGTGTAAGTTTGAATTAAATAATAAAAAAACAACAATTCAATTGAAACCGAGAATAGGAGGATCCCCTTAAATGAAAGTACAAATTGTTATTACAGGAATTATTATTCAGTATTATTAAACATCGCAAACATTTATAACTGCAAAAAAAGAATCAAAAACCAGTAAGGAAAGATCAAGAGTCGGATGGAGCTGACTATATGATACCCTTCATTCTCATCTTTGGATACATAGAAAATATGATGATGTGTGCAATAACCTGTAGATAGAGCTTCTTTGGAAGACCATTGAAATGAAATCGGGCAAAAAAATTGTGATCTACATTGATATTCGAATCAACAAAAAAAACCATATACATACCATTCTTGAATTTTTTGTTGTACCATTTGTATCCATTTGTAATCCAGCAAAACTATGTATGGGTGCTATATGTAAATCTGAACCGATTTCAACGAAACTTTGCAGATATTAAACTGGACTTAATTCAGTGCGCTGTGTACAATTTTGTCTGAATCGAACACATATTGAGAGTTTGGTACACCATTTACATAAAATGGGACGGAAATATATATGGGGGCTATATCTAAATCTAGACCGATTTCAACAAAACTTCACAGACGTCAAACTGGGCTGAATTCACTACTCTGTGCAAAATTTTGTCTCAATCAGGCAAGCCATGGGAGTTTGGTGCACCATTTACATAAAATCGGATAAAACTATATATGGGAGCTATATCTAGATCTCAATCGATTTTCCCAATTTCAATAGGGTTCCTTCTTGAGCCATATAAATGACTTGTGCCAAATTTCATCCAAAACGGATCATAAATGCGACCTTCACTTTGTTTACAATTTAACATTAACAGACGGACAGAAATGCATGTATAAATCTACTCAGAAAGTGATTGTATGCATATTCTCAAAAGGAACCATAGGGTTGTCTTATTTATTCATTCCTGTTATAAACATATGCACAAAGATATAATACCATGTATCACAGTGTGGTGAAGGGCATAAAAAAACCTTAAATCGATTAAACTTATGTATTCGGACTATGTCTTGAAATTATACCCTACACAACTATGCTGTCAGAGTATTACAGCTTTGTACAGCCCCAAGAGTTTGTAACGCGGCGAAATATTGGTCCTAGACCCTTTAAGAGTACCTAATAGTCATTATCGACTAGCTGAGTCGATCTAGACATGTGTCCGCCCGTCTGTCCATTATAATTTGTAAACATGATACAGACCAATTGTCACGACATTTTGCATGTAGAATGGATTCTGGCCAATGAAGACCCCTATTGTTATTGGTAAAGATCGGTTAATATTTATGGGATGAAATCACTATTTACCAATTACTTAATTTGTATATGTTTTACTGGTCGTAAATATGACCCGGACTCCACGAAATTGAACACAGAGACAAGGGTCTGGCCATAGAATAAGCATGGCAGTTTTTATGAAAATCGGTCAATATTTAGCGGGTCAAATGGACCAAGACTTTTGTGTGAAAAATGTCAAAATTTGTATACTTGGGCGTATAAATTTATTCCTGTAGTACATAGACGCGAGAAGTTTATAGTATATCGAAGAGGTATGGTTGACCTTTAAATTGATACCAATTGTATTGTTGTATGTATTCGGATGTCGGAGTTACACTTAAATGTTTACATGGGTCTACGTATAATGATATTGTTTGGTATACATTTTGGTGATGTTGAAATGATATTTAGTGGACGCATTGAACCGAAAACTTTATTTTTGTGAATATTCACCCCGGGAACACAAAATTTGGAAAATATGCCAGGGATAGAAAGTCGATCTGTTAATCTATAATCGGTCCAGTGGGTGCAAACGTAAGTATTGCCCTGGCTCAGAATACAGAACCGCAGAAAGTTAGACTTTCCTGGTAGTTGTGCAGGGTATAATGTGGTCGGCTCCGTCCGACTATATTGCTCCGCTCACTTGGTAATATAAAGAACGTTTGTTTTACCTTCCAAGAAATCGTAATGCCAAATTACAGTCACTTCAGTGGGAATTAAGGCTTCAAATTTCACGATATTGTTGTTCAAAAATATTATAACTGGTGACAATGAAATCAAATCCCAAAAGTTGGCTCGAGTGGGCTCAGTTTTGACCATTTTGTGAGGGAAGCACCGCAGTAATGTATATATATATATATATTGCCTATAATCGAACTTGATATATATTGGATGTAATCGGTTACTCCCATCAAGAGTTATCTTGCGTACCAGCTAGGCGGACATTTGTAAATCATCTCAATATTGACTGAAACTTACTTTGTTCAAAGAAACATGAGGTCGGTAACCAATATTTCGATTATGTACAGTTTTTCCTTAGCAAAGTGTATATACACTAATTAACCATAATGCTGAGGGTGTAATTATAAAAATAAATTCGTATTCCCCTATCGATCACATATGAAAACACTGTGCCACATTAACTGAAACGATAAATAAATACTGCACATACATATACTCGAAAAGTCATACAACAGCGAGTTCTCTTTAAAATTAAATTATGTTATCAGTAGCATTTTAGCAGCCGAAGTAAACAAACGTTGATTTTAAAAATACATTTCAAATCGAAAAATTCCCCACCAGACTTCCGTAAAATGCATACAGTTGAATTATTCCTAATTTTTGCAATAGTAAATTTACAACAACTTACAAGTGAAGGAAATCCGGCTAGTGGAAGAATAATATTTCCAAATGATGAAATTGGCAACAGATTCGGTGGTTATAGAAATTATCAACCAAATACACAACATAACAACATACCACAGCAAGAACAACACACAATGACTCAACGAAACCCAACAAGAAGAGGTAGAGATAGACAGATTATATTTCCTGGCAATACACAATATCGAGATCCGCCGGAATTAAGTCAAGGTTCTAACTTTCAAAAAAATGAACAAAAACAACGTGGTATGTCAAGAAGATTTTCGAATAACCTCCAGCCTCCAGCCCAGGGTAGATCGGCATCATTGAACCCCACAAGTACGAGTAATTCGCAACCTCAATACATATATTTTGAAGCTGATGATAATAATGATGACCAGGAATTTGAAGACAGATTTGGTACAAGAACTAGAAAAAATTGTCGCTGCCTAATTGGAAATAGGTGTTCGAATAGAATGAGATGTTAAAAATATAGATTTTTGTCAATAAAATTATTTATATTTATTACGAATTTTTTGATTCATTTTGTAATATAAAACCACAACATTTTTTTGAAAATAAACAAAGAATAAGCTGTTCATTCTTAAGAATTGATAAAGAGTGTCATTGAATGAATGAATAACCAACAAACAATAAACATGACGTACTGCTGCTGGAGAAGCTTATCGCTTTATATATACATAGAATACATATCAAATTACTCGGAATTATGAGTTCATAAATTATTTTTTGTTAAATGCTAGCATAATTCAATGGTAGATGCAGGCCAATTTTGGAAATGTGATATATTAAAGACCTAAACCTCAAAAACATGGCAATTGGAAGAAAACCATAATAATTCTCAAAATAATTGATTGTTGAACTTTAGTTTCAGCTATCTTAAATTTTTGCAAATATCGCATATAAGGGTTTTCGGGACGCTGATTACGAATCTGAAAGAAAAAGTATAACTTTAATAGGGCGGATCGAAACTGTCGGTTAGTGGTTTTTAAAAATTTAATTAATCAAATTATTTTTCAACATGTTTTGTAGAGTTATGGCCAATGATTCCAAATGTGTAATATTATTATAATAAAATAAAACCAGTGAGCGGAGCAGTATAGTCGGACGGAGCCGACCATATAATACCCTACATAACTTCCACGAAAATCTAACTTTGCACCCTCTTGAAACCTGACTAAAGGTCTACATATATTACTAATATTCAGTAGACGAGGGCTGTACTTGTCCAGATCTTTACCGTGGGTTATATTGTGATGTTGGGCTTTCAAATTAGGTCTATAGATCGACTCAAAAAAAAAAAAAAAAAAAAAAAACACACACACACACACACACAAAATGTTAAGTTTTCGGTTCACTTCGTCCCAAAATTATTATCTGATCATCACCGAAAGTTATAGGCGTTGTCCTTAACCATAACTTGAATATCATGGAAATTTTCAAAGCGATCAGCGCTACATTTCCGCCCTCTAGTGTGGTTTTGGGTCCCCTTCTCCATGCAAAAATTCGAGGTGTTTGAGCCATAATTGCAGCCTCTGGATCGACCAGAAAATCAGACAAAAATAAAACATCCCCTAAATATTAACCGATCTTTTCCAAAAACAATAGGGGTCTTCATTGGCCAGAACCCATTCTACATGCATACCTTAGTAAAATTTGGTTGAAAAGTGTGTTCAAAATCCCCAAAGTATACTTTATATGGAGCCTACCCGAAACGTGAGTCATTAAGGATTGTTTTATGTACGAAGATGTTAAACCCAATTAGAATTAAATATACTAAATTACAGCTGATTAGGTTCAAAAGTGTGTCGAAAGGATTGAAAATATCGAATATTGAGGGGGTAACGTTATATGAGGCAACCTCGAAAAATGGACCAATATTGATCATGGATGTTCTGCTAAATGAGAATCTCGAAAACATGTCCAAAAGCCATAAAATCGACATAGAATCCTTTGCTGATCTACGACATGTATACATTATGGGGTCTCAGGTGAAACCGCATCAGCTGTAATTTAAATAAAATCAATATAGACCCACTTTTTATGGTAGCTCCTATATTTTTTTTCTATATTTTTTGGTAGTTGGAAGCCCTTGTTTCATCTGAATTGGCATATCGTATTTTTTTGCATTATCAATAAGTAGAAAATCCCGCTAACAAAAATTATGAATATTGGACCCATTTCCCTGGTGGTCCCATTTAAATGTTCCACCCATTATTTGGGATTTTGCACGTGTTTTAACCGAATTCGTTCCATTGTGAGTATTTTGAAGGTTTTAGGGGTATTTTCCCATTGCAGGGGCTGCAATATAGCAATTCGCATATTGGATGGTAAGACACATTCTCTATAAAGGTACAATTATTGATATAGCCACCACACAATAGCCCAACCCCATTTTTGGTATGAATAAGTTTTTAACCGAAATGTTTACATTAGTTGGCTATAGTTTGTCATATCGGATTTTTGGGAAAAATATTTCTAGCAAAAAAATTTTTTTTTTAATTTTCGTAATGTGGAAGTTCCTACCCTAGTTTACTAACACCGTTGCCTCTAATTTGGAGCATGAATTACCAACTATCGCATACTGCAATAACAAAGTCCAAATATATAGGTACCGATAGATTTAAGAAATTTTCAATGCACATCATGTGGTGGAGGGTTAAAAAAAAGTTCGACAAGACCGAACTCAACGACGCTTTTACTTGTTAATGTTTTGGCATCATTTTTCCACAAAAGGTGTGACGATATGCAGTAAAAAATCAACATTTTTTACTGCATATCGCATATCGGTTTATTTTTGATTCTTTTTCCATAATTTTTGACGTTTCCGACATTTTGTCCCTCGTAAATGGCTCATAATAATAATTTTAAGGTTTTATTCCTTATTGATCGTACGACGTTTTGGAAAGAAGAAAACTGTGAGAAAAACCTTTACATTTGACTGAACTAGACGTTTTTTCGATATTTCCCTTCGGGACTTTTGGGCTAACATTTTAATGTCATATCCCTTCTCCCATCTTCATTCATAAGGGATCTTCACGATGTCAACAGCTCCTCAT
Source organism: Musca vetustissima (assembly GCF_032173495.1). Taxonomy (NCBI): domain Eukaryota; kingdom Metazoa; phylum Arthropoda; class Insecta; order Diptera; family Muscidae; genus Musca; species Musca vetustissima. The sequence goes on from NW_026887350.1 coordinate 77,521, forward strand.
CTACATCTATGCGACGTTGTTCCAAAATGTTTGCAATTTTATAACAATCTTCGCTATGTTTCAAAATTAAGGTTCCGTAAAATCTGCTAGTGATGAGCCGAATGATATGCCATTACCAGAATTTTGGAAAATAGTACCACTATTTTCAAAAATCATTGTCATTAACGAGCATCGTCTTTGAAATCTTCGGACGGGGTCGACTAAATGATATCCTATACCACTATGACTATGTAAAAATGGGGCTCCCAATAAGTTTATTTCAATCTGCAATCCTAACAATACAAAATATATGGGAGGCCTATGTTTGAATCAGACACGATTTCAAGGAAATTTTAAATACATCATTCTAGACTAAATTGATTATATTATTGATTATACAAATTTTCGTCCATATTGAAAATTAATAGGGTCCAGGGTACACAATTTATGATATGTAAATAAATTTACATAAAATCGGACGAAAATATATATATGGGAGCTATATTTAAAACTGTACCGATTTCAACGGAATTTAACACACTTCATTCTAGCATGGATTTTGTACCCTGGACAAATCTTCACTAGTTTCTCAATCCAACAAATATTTTGACAGAGGAGAACTATTGTTGTATCTATGTATCTGAAAATCTGAAATAATTTTCAATACGGATAGTCCTTGGACCAAATAAATGTGATGTGACAAATACCGAATAGACAGGAAGGCTGTCAGACATACATACATCGACTCGCAAAATTAACTATGTTTTCACATGTTACAATCATATGCACAAAAACATAATACCCTGTAAAAACGAATTTTCGTAAGTCAAGAAAATTGAAAATAACGTTTACCTGACAACGACAGATTGACAAAGGAGATTGATACTTACATGGAACTTTGAGGAACTCTATCTAGAATTTGGAAAAAATTTCGTTTTGTAGTATTTAGTTTTTCTGGGTAGTTTTTCTGTAGAGAAAAACATGGTTTCATCGATTTTAGTTTTCGGTAAAAGAAAATAAGAACTCGAGATAAAAGGAGGACATTTTTCCGTTCGCTGCATCTGCTAATCAACAACGTGCAAAATTTTGCATTGAAGGCGTATGTCCTACCAAAACGCAGGGAATGGGCTTCTGGGAAGTTTGCCAAAGATCCATTTTGTTGTGGTTTTTTTTTTTTTTTTTGTATCGAAAATATGTGTTCAGCAACGAATTGTTGGCTCAATGGCAGAATTTTCGATTTTAGAGTGAAGACCAGTCAAAAACATTGCAAAACCTACCAACGCATCCAGTTTGGTGCGATTTATGGACTGATGACATCATTGGACGTACTTTTTCAATAATGCTGAGAATCGTTGTGTAAGTCGTGAGCGCCACTGTGAGATAATCTCCAACTGATTTTGTGCAAAATGCAAGACATTGACTAGCATCATATGTGGTAACACACATAACAATGGGCTTAATGTGAGGCGTGTTGGGTGAACTTTTTTCGGGTTCGGGACAGTTCTATTTGGCGTCTAGATCGTGCGATTTAACGCCTTTTGTATATTTTATGTTATATATAATTTCTATACAGTCTAACAACTAGTTTGTTCGTTATAACCGTACTTGACTGTAAAGTACACAAAACTAAATATAACTGAAGATTAAAAACTTCACTTTATTTTCTAGATGGGAATTGACAATGCCTTACGTTATTCTACATATGTCTTCTATAGCTCTCTGTAACTCTTTAATACATATATCTAATTTATTTTTTTAGGATTCAATTGGTATTTATTTAAAGGAAGCTATTATTCTCTGGATACATTAAGACATATTCGAAATTATACAGATCATCCACATTCATATCCATATATCATAACCTATAACCCTTATAGCAGTCCCCTAATCAAAGTTATCCTATCTATAGAATGCTTTATTTTACTACTCTCTTCGAAAATTCTTTTCAGCTATTTCTTTTTTTTAGACTACACTTTTACAACATGCTATAAAAAGTGACGAATTTACCTAACTTACCCTAATAGCTAAAATTAGAATATGCCGTTGATCAAATTGATATTTTGCCACTATTTCGTAATGCTTATTGAAACACCTCTACAGACTGCTAACTAATCAATTCGTAAATGACAAATGACTCTTAGGCATGCTATCACGCATATTGTACCGCAGACAAACTAACTAACTACTAATCAGATAAGATTTAAAGAATCTGCTGTCATAAACACAAAATTTATTGATGGATCCCATTAAAGTTATTTTGATTGTGGCATAACCCAAACACTGATTTTTTCCTGGCCCCATTAGCAACAATCTATTATCTGTAGGATATATTTAGAGCGAAAGCCTTTTATAAACATAATTCAATATTTCGTTTTGTATTTCTTCTTCTTTTTATACTTCAAATGTTGTCATTCAATGCCATTTCTAATCCGGTTTGCAATCTTGTTAATGTTAATTGTATTTTCAAATGACAGTAAGAAGTAAATCATCAGCAATATTTTTTCCATAGATTAGTCGTCTACGGCAAGGATTGTTGTAACATGATATGGTAAAGAGAGAAGGAAGAAGAGAAGACAAAGAAACAGAAATATAGAAAACAGCAAGCTGAACTAACTGCTGAAATTGAGTTTGGTAGACAAGGACTCTTTGGTTAAACCGAGCATGTGAGTTCTATCGTTTTTTGATATGGGTCAATGGCATAATGTGAAATAAAAACCGAAAAAAACACACCAGAAAAAAGGAAATATTTGCTTTGGGGTTTTGTGGGTGGAAGATGCTAACAAAATAATGTTTACTTGAATATTTTATGATGTTAAACAAGCGTAAATAAGTCACAGTAGTTGAATGCAACAGATATTATATACGTTCTAGATTCGTAATAGTTGTGTCATATGGTTGAATGAATGTTTCTGGATACTGAGGGAAATGTACAACAATGGGGTGATCCTGATTAATTAAAAGTTGAAGAATATCTTTTGCAGATATTACATAAATATAAGACTTGTAGTATTCTAAACATAGAAGACCTTTAATAGGTCTCACATAACTAGAACGTCATATATACAGAGACTTGTAACATGTCTTCTACACATACAAGTCTTTATCAGATATTGAATTCTTAGGAGGGCATTAAAAAAAAAAATCAGAAGATGGAATCCTAACAGACCTCGCTTTTTTGAAGGTAATGAATTTAAATATGTCACTCTGCAACCTATTTTGGTCGGATATAGAGTTGCTTCTTACAATGGGACAAAATTATGTAAATAAATTTAATGCAAAACATCGAAATCTAAACGAAACTTGCACATGTTAGGTTACACTTATTTCAGTTTGTTTTGTGCATTCGGCCACATTTTGAGTTCTTTACTTACGTATAAATCCAAATTTCGTGCAAATCGATGGATATATAGGGACTTTGGTGCACCATTTACATAAAATCGGACGGAAATATATATGGGAGCTATATCTAAATCGGAACCGATTTTGACGAAATTTAAAACACATCTTATTATCTCAGTACGCTGTGCCAAATTTCGAACAAATCGAAGGATATATATGGACTTTGGTGCACTATTTACGTAAAATCGGACGAAAATATATATATGAGCTATATCTAAATCTTAACCGATTTTCATGAAATTTAGCACACATCGTTCTAGACTTAATTCAGAACGCTATGTCGAATTTCGTGCAAATCGAAGGATATATAGGGACTTTAGTGCACCATTTACATAAAATCGGACGAAAATATATATGGTAGCTATATGTAAATCTCAACTGATATTTCCCAATTTCAATAGGGTGCGTCCTTGGGCCAAATAAATGAATCAATTCGAATCAAAAATGCAAACTGTACTTTGTTTACAATTTATAAATCGACTCAGAAAGTGATTCTATGCTTATTCTCAAAAGGAACCATGGGTCTATCTCGATTGTTTTTGGTGAAGGGTTTTAAAAAAATTGTAACCCAAGGGTACCTTAATTTTTTTAATCTAAGGGTTCCGTAAAAACATATTTAAAAAAATCCAATTCTACGCTGTAATTGTATTTTCAAATAATATATTTAAATATATAGGGCCGTAATGGCCTTAGCAAAAATATTCTTTTAAAAATCTGCGCCATGAAGACCCTTCGAAAAATATTATTTTAAAAATCCACGCCATGAAGACCCTTGGAAAAATATTATTTTAAACATCTACGCCATAATGACCCTTCGAAAAATATTATTTTAAACATCTACGCCATAATGACCCTTCGAAAAATATTCTTTTAAAAATCTGCGCTCACTGGACCTTCCGAAAAATATTCTTTTAAAAATCTACGCTCACTGGACCTTCCTACGCTCACATGAGCTTCCGAAAAATATTCTTTTAAAAATCTACGCCATAATGACCCTTCGAAAAATATTTTAGAAATCTACGCCATAATGACCCTTCGAAAAATATTCTTTTAAAAATCTACGCCATAATGACCCTTCGAAAATATGACCCTTCGAAAAATATTCTTTTAAAAATCTACGCCATAATGACCCGAAAAATATTCGAAAAATATTCTTTTCTTTTAAAAATCTACGCCATAATGACCCTTCGAAAAATATTCTTTTAAAAATCTACGCCATAATGACCCTTCGAAAAATATTCTTTTAAAAATCTACGCCATAATGACCCTTCGAAAAATATTCTTTTAAAAATCTACGCCATAATGACCCTTCGAAAAATATTCTTTTAAAAATCTACGCCATAATGAACCTTCCAAAAATATTCTTTTAAAAATCTACGCCATAATGACCCTTCGAAAAATATTATTTTAAAAATCTACGCCATAATGAACCTTCGAAAAATATTCTTTTAAAAATCTACGCCGTAGTGACCCTTCGAAAAATATTCTTTTAAAAATCTACGCCCTAGTGGCCCTTCCAAAAAAATATTCTTAAGAAATATCTACGCCCTAATGGCCCTTCAAAAAAATATTCTTTTAAAAATCTACGCCTTAAAGGTCCTTTCCAAAAATAATCTTTAAAGATCTATGTCATATTGGTCCCTCTAAAAAATATTCTTTTAAATATCTACGCCATAATGGTCCATTTAAAAAATATTCTTTTAAATATCTATGTCATATTGGTCCCTATAAAAAATATTCTTTTAAAAATCTACGCCTTAAAGGTCCTTTCCAAAAATAATCTTTAAAGATCTATGTCATATTGATCCCTCTAAAAAATATTCTTTTAAATATCTACGCCATAATGGTTCATTTAAAAAATATTCTTTTAAATATCTATGTCATATTGGTCCCTCTAAAAAATATTCTTTTAAAACTCTGCGCCCTAATGGTCATTTCAAAAATATTCTTTTAAAAATCTACGCCCTAATGGTCATTTTAAAAGTATTCTCTTTAAATTCTACGCCCTAATGGTCCTTATAAAATATATATATATATATATATATATATATATTTTTTTTTTAAATACACCCTCTAATGGTCCTTCCTGGAAATATTCTTTTAAAAATCAAATAAATTAAGATCCACCCCATGGTCTATTACAAAAACAATCATTGAAATGCTCTTAAAATGCATTTAGTGTTTTTTTACGTTGTTATTGTTGCTATTGTACTTGCTGTTGAATGCAACGGTGAAATGCTTACGAAGAAACCATTTCCTCTCACAAAAACCGGAAATGTATTCCTCTTGTTCTTGTTCTCTCAATGCTGACAAACTGATGCTGCTGCCGTTTCAGTATCCTTCAAAAAGATTTGTAATATTATTGTTGAAATGAAATAAAACAAAAACTGTGACGACGATGATGATCAAGAAGAAGAAGAAGATAAACATTTGTAAATAACCAGAACACAGAAAAAATAAAAATCAGACAAGTAACTCAGTTGCACACTCAGTTTGTGGCATAATGACATTATGCATTGCATTTGATTTTGTTCGGGTTTTTTTTATTCGCACAGCACACAAAAATTGCTGGGGCGGGTGAAGAGAAGGGGGATAAATTTACTTTAAACAAAAGAAAGTGCACGCATACAGCAAAAAAAGTTGATGAAATCATGAATGAGAGCGGAAAAACGAAATGTTGGTATCAAGCCAAGTGGAGCATTTGTTTTTATGCACACACGTTGCACACACACATTCTCGTTGAAAGTTTAGTTTTTTTAGGCGCCGTCCTACTTTTTGTGCTCTTTAGAAAAAAGTGGCGAACTTTTTTTTCCCCGCTACAAGTTCAATATTCTATTCGATTTTAAAAATAAACAACAGAGGACTCCTGCCTGGCAGCATGAGATAACGACAAGGACGAATATATTTTTAATGCAATTTTCTACATTAGATGTTATGTTGCCGAAGCAATGGTGTATGACGACGAATCGGATGCCGCTACATAAATAACCCAGACTATGTGGCGGCAATTATGTGTGAAACTGAATAGTGGTTGGCACAAATAAATACAAAATTTTCAAGGATAAACAATTGGAATATATTTCATTACTAGCTCGATATGTTGACGGCACATAATTTATGGACATATGACATTTTTGGACATTCGGAAGGTACTTTTTTAGAACAATATTTTGGCACGGACCAACGCAGAGGAAATAATTCAAGTCAGCATTTTTAACAGAATGTTTTTTTGAAAAAGCTTCACAGTGTGCATTTTTTATAAATATTTTTAATAAAGGCCATTAGGATAGGAATATTTTTTGTATGAATCGTAAGGACAACTAAAGCGTAGATGCTAAAAAATATTTTTTTGGGAAGGACCATTAGAGCGTAGATTTTTAAAAGAATATTTTTGGGAAGAATTTTCAGAGAGTACGTAGATTTTTAAAAGAATAATTTTTGTAAGGACTTTTGGATCGAAGATTTTTAAAATAGTATTTTTGAGGAGGACCGTAAAAAGGAAGATATTTAAGAGAATGTCATTGAGGAGTACTACTATTTTTGAGAAGGATCATTAGCGCGTAAATTTTTAAAAGAATATTTTTCGGATGGACCATTGGATCGTAGATTTTTATAAGAGTATTTTTGGGAAAGATCATTAGGGGTAGATTTCTAAAATAACATTTTTGGTAAGGACCTTCGGAGTGTAGATTTTTAAAATAACATTTTTGGTAAGGACCTTCGGAGTGTAGATTTTTAAAAGAATATTTTTGGGAAGGACAATTGAACGAAGCTTTAAAAAATAATTTTTTTTAAGTTTATTAGAGCATAGATTTCCAAAATAATGTTTTTTGGAAGGCCCATTAGAGTGTAGATTTTTAAAATATTTTTTTAGAGTGGCTGTTAGGGCGTTTTTTAAAGGAATATTTGTTTAGAAGCGGCATTAGTGTGTATACTTTTAAAATAATGTTTTAGAAGAACCAATAAGGCGTGTTTTTTTTAAGAATATTTTTTACAGGAACCATCAATGAATATATTTTTAGAATAATATTTTTTCGAATAACCATTAGTGCATAGGTTTTTAAAATATTTATTTTTCGATTAACCATTAATGGGTATATTTTTTCACTCCCCACATTTAGGAATTAAGTGTCATTCTAGAGCTTCGAAATTTTGCACACGCATTGCTACTAATCCTTGGATGGTTAGTACCTGGGATATTTTAGTGCGTATGTGGTATTTTGAAGATTAAAGTCGCATATTCGCAATAAGTGGATGTAATGAGGCATTCCCGGTTATTAGAGGGTAAAGACATTTTTGCAGAGAATTGTCGTTATAAATTGTTTTTACATAGCCCCCTATAAAGACACGTCCACATTTTTAAAGATTTTTATAGGTCTTTGCCGAAATTTCCCACTGAATTTGCTGAAATTTGCGATTTCGGGTTCAAATATTGTGAAAACCTGTGTATGTGCCCGTGTGTTAAAATAGCCCCCATAAAATGTCCCGCCTGATTTTCGGTAATTTGAAGATCTTGGCGGCATTATCTCATCCAATTGATTTTAGCCCCGTTGTCTCCACTCATGCGCATGTAATTTGACTTTACGGAAATGGTGAAATACTTTTCTTCAGAAATCACAGATCCCAATCAACATTTTCGGATTTTTTTTCACTGTAATTTTTATACCCTTCACCACACTGTGGTACAGGGTATTATGCCTGTGTGCATATGTTTATAACAAGCAAAACGAGATAGACACATGGCCCCTTTCGAGAATATGCATGGAATCACTTTTTGAGTCGATTTATGCATATCCGCCCAAGTTAAATTGTAAACAAAGTACAGGTCGCATTTTTGATTCGAATTAGATGAAACTTGACACAGCTCATTTATTTGGCCCAAGGACGAACCCTATTGAAATTGGGAAAAACCGGTTCAGATTTAGATATAGCTCCCATATATATTTTCGATTGATTTAACGTAAATTGTGAACCAAAGTCCCTATATATCTTTCGATTCGCACGAAAATTTCGTGAAAATCGGTTCAAATTTAGATATAGCTTTCATATATATTTTCGCCCGATTTAAGGTAAATTGTGCGCCAAAGTCCCCAAGTATCTTTCGATATGCACGAAATTTGGCATAGCGTACTGATTTGTGTCTATAATGATGTGTGCTAAATTTGGTGAAATTCGGTTCAGATTTAAATATAGCTCCTATATATAGTTTCGTCCTATTTAATGTAAATGATGCACCAAAGTTCTTATGTCTTTCGGTCAATTTCATGTCAATGTTCATTCGAAAACGCGACGTCAGTTAGGAGACTATGTAGAATATACCCAATAAGACATGGTCTAGGCATGGATATGATGGATATGGTTTGATATATTAAAATATTCTCAAACATTGCAAAGTATTATTAGAAGCGTAAGTATGTGACAAAGGTGGCGAGACTGTGCTTAGAATCGAGATTTAAATCCACAGAGAATTTAATTCCATGGCCACTCATTTGAGTGGCCATCACGACAATTTTTCCTATATACCATTATTGTTGCTATAACGTGGATATGATGGATATGGTTTGATATATTAAAATATTCTCAAACATTGCAAAGTATTATTAGAAGCGTAAGTATGTGACAAAGGTGGCGAGACTGTGCTTAGAATCGAGATTTAAATCCACAGAGAATTTAATTCCAGTGGTAAAACTTCGCCACTCATTTGAGTGGCCATCACGACAATTTTTCCTATATACCATTATTGTTGCTATAACGTTCACACATGGATTTTCAAACTTTTGGATAACAATCATTTAATCCCACTTAGTATGAAAAAGTATTATATATACGATTACTTAACGACAACACTTTAAAATATGCACATGTATTCAACGCTAAAAATATGTAAATGCCCACTTTACATATCTTTGTTAGCAAACATTTTACACTATTATTAAGACTCACCAAAAACAACATCTGGGGAATATAGCGTGCAACAAACAAATAACCTAATTGGTCAAGTTCATTTATCGCTAAAAATATATTTTTTTTTCACCGTTTACCAGAAATTTGAATTGCCAAAAGACAAACAAACACAAAAAAAAAACACAACGAAAATCTAAACCAAACGCAACTAAAACAACAACAACACAACCACCAACAGCAGTGTAATGAAAAACGACATAAAAACAACGAATTTAAAAGAACCCAAAAACAACTTAACTACAAAAAGTTGAGTAAAAAAATCAAAATTTCAAAATTTGCCGTAAGTTTTCTCATAAAAAAATAACAACAGCAACAAGAACAACAAACTTTAAACGCAACACAGCCAAATGAAAATTTTCAACAACGCCATATTGTGCTGGGAAATATGCGACAATAGGTGGGCAGAGGAAATTAATTTTTTTGCACTAAACAATAACTAAAGGTAAAAGGACGAAGAAAGCTACGTGAAACAACAACAACACCATCAACAACGAAGTTTAAATTTAATTTTCTAACAAAAGAGCCATAACATTTTTCACAACAGCAGCAACAACAACAAACAACGAACAAATAGTCAACGTTGTTGTTCGGAAACAACAACAGCAGCAATAACAACAACGTCGTCGTCGTTATTAGTTCCTTTCCAGTCAGTCAGTCAGTGTGTCCTAGTGACGTTAACGATTAGCAAAACGGCGTCCCTACAGCAAAATAGTACCACCACCTCATCCTCCAACAATAACAACAACACCACTACCACCTTAAACAACAAAAATCGAAGCAACAACAACACCACCACCCACAGAAAGAGGATGTTGTGTTTCAATTTGAAATTGGCCACAATATTTCGATCATATCGCGACGAAAGTGTACGTGACCGCAGTCAAAGTTTATGTGCGCCACCAACAACAACACGAGCACCGCCCCATAAGGATATTGGGGCGTTGCGTGTATTGCAGCGTCGTGCATCCAGTGTTATGTAAGTAGATAAAAAAGAAAACAATTGTTGTTGCTTATCTTATCTTGTGTTGTGTGCAAAATTAATATGATGGCATTGTTTTACTGTTTTGCCGATTACATTCATCTAATGTCAGAAACCTAAGTGTTTCGATATTAGCTTGTAAACAAACGAATACAGTGTTTAGAAATAAATATTTAATAAAATAATTCATATATTTTATATTTATAACATCAACCTTAAGGCTAAGGATAAGACAAAATGTGCCTAAGTGAAACATCGGATTTAGACCCTAAGTTTCTTTTGACCAAACCCGAATTCGATGGACCTACGATATTAGTCTGTGCATCTGTCTGTCTGCCCAATTTGATCCCAACTTTGCACATCGTAATATTTCTTCCAAGCTTATATCACGTTTGAAGGTGAGCATCTTTGGTCTTGGTCGATTTTATTTAAACATTGATTATGGGAGTGGATCTAAACTTCACTAAGTCCAATGATCGACTATTTTTGCTATCTCCCCCAAAAGGGTCCATATTTTTAAAATATCTACATTGCTTATGAAACAATGGGGGTGGTCGAATTCACTTATTCATTGCACATCGTTATAGTTTTACCAAGCTATCCCATCTGGTATGCCCCAAAGTTCCAATAAATATGCAGTATATATGTAAGCGGAGGTGCCATCCCAAGACTTTGCAACGCCAGGAAATAATGGATGTTATGGAATTTAATACGGTAAAAATGTGCCTCATCGAAATATTGGTTTTTTACCTTATGTTTCTTTGGACCAAATCAGTCTCAAACAATTTGAAGTCGATTTACAAATGTCCGTCTGTCGATCTGACCGGCTGCATATATATCAAGCCTAGATCAAGTCCAAAGATGGATCTCATTGTTCCACTCCTTCGGTATCTCCCCCACAGCTGGGCAAAATGTTCTATATTTATAAATCCAATATCAGCCTAATGAAATGTCTTATTTGAACCAAACTTTGCATAACATAACATCTTTATCATGAATGTATCTAGTCGAAACATGGGATTAATTGTTTTACTCCTTCTGGTACCTCCCCAACAAAATTTTTTGAATGTATATAAATCCAATATTAGGCGAAAGGAATATCCAGTGTCGTAACATGTGTGTAATTCCGAAGACATCGGCAAACCATAGCGTGAGGGTATATGTCTGTCAACGACACCGATTGACTTTTTTACCTGTTCCAACAAAATCGATTGAATTTTAAACTATGGGTTCTCATTGAGTGAGCGAATCCATTTTGTGGATTTTGGCACTATTTTTCTACATATTGGCAGTATTTTGTACTTTGGGATCTTTTTACACCCTTCACCACACAGTGGTACACAATGGTCTTTGTGCATATGTTTGTAACAGCAAAAGGAAACGAGATAGACACATGGTTCCTTTTGAGAATATGCATAGAACCACTTTCTGGTTCCATGTTTAGGGTAGTCCCCGTCCAACGGTAGGATGCGACTGTACCCTGTACCACATTTTTGTGTGGTGCGTTGTTCCAGTGTCGATCCACTCCTTCATTATTTTTAGTCTTAAAGCTGCGACGGTCGCTTTCATACATTATTTGGATATTTCTTGGATATGTATTAGATGGTATGCCCAAATTTTGGAATATTGAGATTTTTAGCAGTGGTTCTAATTTGACCTTTTGCGTACGCATTGGATGACAATTTTTTCTTACTAATTTTGAGTTGAAATCTTCCTCTTCAATTCTTCGGTATACCCCCCAATGTAATGCCTACTTTTCAACCGAAGGGATTACATTACGAAGCGGCCGTAATATGGTATCCTGTGATTTTTGTTGGATAATGAACTCAAACGTGTGGCAAGTCAAACCTAATTAATTTTTTTTTAGTTTTGAGTTTGGTAGTAGAGTTCAGAATGTCGTAAACTTTAGTTGAAATCGGTTCAAATTTATATATGGCTTCCTGTATATTTTCGTCCGATTTTATGTAAATGGCACACCAAAGATCATACATTTGTCGAAATTTCGCATAGCGTACTGCCTTGAGACTAGAAGAACATGTATTCTGTAGAAACCGGTTCAGATATAGATATAGCTTCTACATATTTTTTCGGCCGATGTGATCTAATGGGGTGAAAAATATCCCAAATTCCATGACATATTCTACTTCCAAAAGTAACGGAAATTTTTGGTAAAGTTATGAGTTTTTTAATATAGAGAAGAGGGCAAAGATGTGTACAGTACTAATTTGTGTATACAGTCCAAATTATTTAAATCGATTCGTATTCGAAATGTACAAACTCTACCATCAGAATTATTTTTGATTCTTGTAAAACAGAATATATATAATAATTTAAAACGATTTTTTCGTCGATTTTGCATTAGGTTTTCTTCATATTGGGCTTTTATTTTTCAGAAAGATTGTACTGTATCTCCCGTCCATATTCTATCTAGGTTAGTTGCATTAAATCTGTGAACAGAAAATTGTTCTATGATTGCAGAAAAAATCGGGGCTCAAAGGGTTAAATAGATTTCTGTGTTATATTGTGCAAATTATGACAAGAGAGTAATAACCTCTCCTATCTACCTTATATAACCCCCTCCAGCCGTATTAAATTGGTATATACATGTACAATTAATTTCCTCCGTTATGCCAATATTCTATCTACAATATATTGTCCATATACAACCAAAATCATTTCAGATCGTATTTGGAATGGTTCGTAGTTATAAATATATTAATTATTTAACTCAAATTGGCTCTCTGTGTTAGGAAGTGTTTTGGTCAAATCAAAATACTACTTGCCTAAACGATAATATAAATCTGGTTAATGTAAACGGTTTGTCTAAGGTGTTACAGCTGTCGCTATTTTTATTCTTGTTGCCGAAATTTATTATTCGATCCTTCTTCTTTGCCGGCTTAAATTCGTATTTATTTGTTGCGGTTTTGTCAAATGTCACTGACAAATTATTCGCCATTAAGAAACTAATTTTTCAAAGGCAATCATGCGTTGTATTGGTTTGTAAAATGGTGTGTTTTTATATTGGGAATTTTTGCCGTGGGGGATGGGCTATCAATTTTAAGCTTGAGCTTTTATTTATATTTTTCGGTAAATCTCCATTCGATTTGAGTGTATTTGAGTTTATTTGGTATACAAAAACCGTATAAAATATAGCCAAGGATTAACAATTCAAATTGAATTTGTTGTTGCTGTTGTTGTTGTGATAAATGTGTTAAGTTATATAAATAAAGGGAGGTAAAAAGGCGACACATTGCAGGATAATTTGAAGAAAAATGAAAAAGAATAATAATAGAAAAACAATAAAAATCTATGGAATGGAGAAAAAACTTGTCCAAAGTATTAAATGGGTTGTAAGAATGTTTACTTAATTAAAATTTGAAAACTTACCTGATGTCTGTGTTGAGTCTGCTATTCGTCAAATCCTGTGACAATCTGAAATAAAAGACAATAGAGAACGTGTTAGAATTTTTGGTTATGTGAAAAATGAGAAGATATTGGTAAAATTTTAAAACCCAAAAAAAGGGTAGAAACAAATGCAGGAATGTGCAAAACAATTATGATGTTTGTGTAGTTAATTGAAGTTGAAACAAAGTGATGAGAGAATTTCGTGCATTTTCAATATCAGATTCAATGTTTTTACCAGATACCTGTTCTTAGGTAAATTTAAAAATAAATTTCTTGCTTTTTAAAGTCAAACAAAAAAATTAATAATTTGTTTAATCATAATTTCTGAACTACTTAAACAATTTTCATAACAATTTTCATTTAAAACAATGACTTTCCTCTATCTCAAATCAAAATGATGTTGATGATGAGATGATGTTAATGAAATGTCATGATGTAAAGCAAAAGCCATTATCAGTTAAATAAATGTATTAATGATTCAGTTATGTCTAGACTTTATTAAAAGTTTGCAGCACAATCAAGAGGCTTACTACATTCATATTGACTTGAAGAAAGCAATTCACAAGCACCACGCTACTAACTTTATCTAAGCAACAGATTGTACAAGGATTTAAAAGGATATGAATTATGAAACGCTAGAATAACTTTTGAAAATCGAGTTGTTGTTGTTATACACTCTCCTTTTAAAATCTTCAATAATACTTTGCATACTCAATATTTACCAGTGAGTGTGGGCGAGGATATTCTATATTATATCGAAAAATAAAATAAAAAAACTCAAGTCGATGTTCATTTTGCAGAATAAACAAATAAAAAATATCAAGCAAATCAAGTTTTTTTATAATGAAAAAACATAAAACATCTGCTCGCAATCCTATAAAAATAAACATCTTAAAAATATCGACGGCATAAAAATGGTTGTTATTATTTTTTTTTTTTCAAGCGTTCACATTTCCTTTAAAGCAACAAATTTAATGTTTTTTTCTGTCAGGTTTCAACATTTGACCTTTGGCTAAAATTGCAAAATCCCGAAAAGGCCTTTTTCACAATACCTCCCCCTTGGACTCACATTTTGACTATGATTGAATGTGTTCCAATATGACTGAAGATATAACTGGAATTTTTGTGATGTTCCTTCTCGTCTGCTTTTCGTCTCACTGAGCATCGCAATCAGATGGCTTTGCTTTCCATGAATTTGTCATGAGCAACAGAAATTTGTATTTATGGCCATCCGAACAAAATGGAATACCGAAATATGAATGAATGAATGAATGCGAATATGCATAGAAAAATATTTGCTATGAATTGGAAAATAGCTTTGGCTAATGTAAAGAAAATATTTAACTTTTCGCTTTTGGCCACTTAAATTGAAAGTGACGTTCATGTGCTCTACACGTGACTTTAAAGTGAGCAAGTTAAAAGGACATTAACTTTAGTCGGCTGAAGGAGATTCCCCACACAGAGATTTAATTGATTAGTGACAAGTTGTTCAAAACAAATATACACACCAACCGGTTGATCGACTTTAGTTTATTCTTATTTATTTAATTCATGGCCTGGGACATGAATTTCGAAGACAATCCATAATCTCAATTAAGGGGACCCCAAGTTATTGTGGTAGAATCAAGTGGCGACAAGAGAGCTTCTCAAAATTTAAAAGCATTTTTCACTAAACAGCGTTTTTTGCGAATGGCGGGCACGATAACTAAAAAACTAATAATCCGATCGATTCCAAATTTTGGAACATTTCTCTGTGAGGGTATATATGAGGATATGAACTAGGATAGGATTTTTGAGCGAAGTCAATAATCCTAGTTCATACGAGAGCTAGACATGTACTCTTTTTAACACTGTTGGAATTTTCGGATTCCGATGTTCCAGTGAGGAGTTATCATGCCCGCCACCAAAAATAAGGACCTTTCTTTAATTACAAAAAACAACAACAAAACAATAACAAAAAATGTTTGCAAATTATTTTTCTTCACTTTTTAATGTTCAAGTATATATGTGCAAAGTTACAAACCTTAACAAGCATTGGTATTGATTTACCAGCCCATTGAAAATCTTGAAAAATTGAAATCGAGAATGGGTGGGGTTCCCTTAAAGTTTTCAATGAATTTATACCTTACGACGAACAGAGGAACTTCTACAGTTTCCCAATCTGAGTGTTAAAGAGGTATTATCTGAACAATTTTGAAGTTTGAGCGATATATACTTTACTAAATTTCAAATTTTACATTTTAAATCTTGTTTTATTAAGTACGTTGTATACTTCGTCCTGTGTGCAGGGACGACAAACACGAGGACGAGGTGGCCGAGTGGTTAAGGCGTTGGACTGCTAATCCAATGTGCTCTGCACGCGTGGGTTCGAATCCCATCCTCGTCGATTAGTTTTTATCATTAGTTTCAAATTTTCTTTGAGAAGAAATTTTACCTCTGAAACTATGAAAAGCCAAACAGTTGGAAAAGCAGCTCTCGATATATCGAAAATGGGGTGAAACCCAGTCAATGTCTTTACATGGATTAGGCGAGATTTTTTTATAGGAACTATGTACAAATCTGTAAAATTTTCTGCAGACGTGTGTTTTAACTTCTAAGACCACGAAATGTCAAATTACAGACACTCAATAAACATAGAATTGAGGCAGAATTTTTATATGGGATTTACATGGACATATATTGCCACTTTTTGGCGCATTAGTTTTTCAGCGGTTAAGAATTCAGAATGAAAATTGCAACTACTTGGGCAGAAAAATGAGTCTAGTACCATCGGAATACCAAATTTTTCTAGATACAATATTATGGAGGCTACTTTAAACCCTGGAACCATACTGAACCAGTAAGGAAAGTTGCAAAATCGGCCGACTATTTGTATAGATACGTTTATATGGAGGCTATGTCAATACCTGGATCCATATAGAAAAATGTGTACGCATATTTTTTTAAATCATTAAGAAACCAAAATTCCAAACTGAAGCAACGACGGTTATAAAATGGGCATTAATTTATTTAAAATATGGGGACAATGCCATGGCATGGATGCACTTTGATAAATTTCCACAAAAAAGTTATGGACCCTCTTACTGACTTAGCTAGCTCGATACAGAACATTTGTTCCATAAGCCGAACTTAAAAATAGATTTCCAGGGGCGTCAATCGAATTCGTGGCCATCTCCTTCTGCGTGAACCATCAGTAGACTCACTTTTATATGCCTTTTGAACTGGGGCATCCTCATTCGTATCGCTGCAGCTATATCGTAAAACTCGTGGTTCATTCGACGCCGATATTCACCGTCGACGCAGATCGGCCAGTAGATCTTTCGCCCGCTATCAAAAATAAGGACTTTTCTTCAATTCCTTTTAAATCTTCAAAAAAAAAAAAATCAAAAAATCTGCAAAGTTACAAACTTTAACAAACTTTGGTATTGATTTACCAGCACCTTGAAAATTTAAAATCGTGAATGGGGGGGTTCCCTTAATACATGAAAATCGTGAATGGGGGGTTCCCTTAATACATGAATCCATTAGGTGATTTTTTCACGTTTCTACTCAATTGTTATGGCTGCCATTAAACTAAATAACTAAATTTGTTAAAAAAAATTATAGTCTATTATTCGTCATATGCATTATCACCCTGCAGGGATACTTTTTTTGACATGTTTATAGTTTTCATTCAAAACAGTTTTTTGCTTCTCCTACACAATTATGCTTTTTTTAGTTACGCCTTTTTGCATTTTAGCTGACGATATGTATCCTAACAGACGTCGCCTTTTCGAAGGAACATTGATTTGAAATTGAAGGAACTTAAAAATGTGATCTTTATCTATATGTAAACCGACTAACATCAATCCCTATATATGCATTCTACAACCTATGCTAAATTTTGTAAATCGATCGGAGTTATATGTAAATATGAATTGATTTCAAGAAAACTTGACCTACGTAAGGTTATAATAATTTAAGTACATTGTACAAAATTGCCAATCGGCCAAATTTCGAAATCTGAACCGATTTCCCCGAAACTTACCACTCATCATTCTAAACTTAATTCAGTATATCTGAACCGGTTTACACGAAACTTATCACATCACTCTAGACTCAATTCAGTACGCTATGCCACTTTGGTGCTTCATTTACATTTAATCGGACGAAAATATATATGGGAGCTATATCTCAATCTGAACCAATATTCATGAAACTTAACACACTTCATTTTAGACATAATTCAGTACGATATGCCAAATTTCGGGCAAATAGAATGATTTATAGGGACTTTGGTGCACCATTTCCATTAAATCGGACGAAAGTATATATTAGAGTTATATCTAAATTTGAACCGATTTTCACGAAAATAAACGCACATCATTCCAGACTTAATTCAATACGATGTGCGAAATTTCGTGCAAATCGAAAGATATATAGGGAATTTGGTGCACCATTTACATTAAATCGGACGAATATATATATGGGAATCTGAATCAATATTCTCGAAACTTAACACACATCATTCAAGACCTAACACAACACGATGTGCATAATTTCATGCAAATCGAAAGACATATAGGGATGTTAATGCACTATTTACATTAAATCGGACAAAAATATATATTGGAGCTATATCTAAATCTGAGCCGATTTTCGAGAAACTTAACACATATCATTCCAGATCCAATACATTACTCTGCGCGAAATTTCGTGCAAATCGAGGGATATATAGGTACTTTGGTGCACCATTTACTTAAAATCGGAAGAAAATATATATGGGAGCTATATCGAATTCTAAACCGATTTCCACGAAAATCACCACTCATCATTCTAGACTTAATTAAGTACGCTGTGCCAAGTTTCGTGCAAATCAAAGGATATATAAGGACTTTGGTGCACTATTTGCCTCAAATCGGACGAAAATATATATGGGAGCTATATATAGCTATAATACGCTATGTCAAATTTCGTGCAAACTTAAAAATATATAGGTACTTTCGGACGAAAATATATATTGGAGGTATGTCTAAATCTGAACCGATTTTTCCACTTTAAAAAGGGTTCGTCCTTTGGCCAAATAAATGAGATGTGTCAAATTTCATCCAATTCGAATGAAAAATGCGACCTGTACTTTGTATGCGACCTGTGATTCTATGCACATTTTCAAAAGGAACAGTGTCTATCTCGTTTACTTTTGCCTGTTACAAGCATATGCACAAAGACATAATACCCTGTACCACAGTTTGACGAAGGATATAAAAATCCAATCCTGATTGACCTTAACAAATATTTCCTTTAAAAAATCCACGACATTTATTGGCCTTGAAAAAATAACTTTTAAAAAATTTACGCGAATTTGGTTATTGAAAAATATTTTTAAAATATCCACGAAAAACTATTTTAAAAAAATTCACGCCTTGGTTGGTTCATAAAAATATTTTCTAAAAAATCCATGCTTCGGTTGGTCCCTTAAAAATATTTAAAAAAGAAATTTACACTTTGGTAAGTCCTTAAAAATATTTTCTAAAAAATCCACGCCTTGGTTGGTCCTTAAAAATAATTTCTGAAAAATCCAAGTCATTAAATAATTTTGAAAGCGTGAATTACTTTGGTTGGTTTTTAAAAAATTCGCGCCATGGTTGGTCCCTCAAATAATTTCCTAAAAAAATCCACACCGTGGTTGATCCTTAAACCATTTTCTAAAAAATCCACACCTTGGTTGGTCCTTAAAAGTATTTCCTAAAAAATCCAAACTTAGTTCTTTTTAAATTATTAAAATTTAATTTTTAATACATCAAACATTATCCATCGAAAAGAATGTCCCTTGGCATATGTATGCTACCATTTCACGCGAAAGGCTTGATATTATTTCATTGTAACTAATTCAAAATGAAAATGTAAAATATTTCAAAACAATCAAATAAATAAATGTATTTCGGGATTTGGTTACACATATTAATTACACTTTAATGCCATTTATTACCGCGAAATGTTTGTTTGTGTCTCATCTGAACATAATTGCATGTTTGCCAAAGCAGTTAAACGATTGCACACAAATTTACACCAATGATGGTTGGTCTGTATTGTCGTTGTTGCTAATACTGCTGCTGACGATGATGCTGATGATGGCCAATAATGTCATTTATTGTCTAGCAGCAGTGGTCATAATGCAAACATCGATGCCATTAACAACATGGCACATGACATTAAAAGTGTGTGAAAGTTTGATATATGTATGTATGGGTGGATATGAATGTATGTACGTGCGTATCTGTGCTATAGGTATGTGTATTGACTATGAAATGCATCCATGAATTCATGAGTGTACGTAATTCAAAATGCATATATTCCACGAATTCCATGCATACAGATACCGCTGCCGTTTTTCATATATATGGACTTTCATTGTTCTCTAGTTCGGGAAGTCACTGCAACACTCACACATGGATTGTTGGCTGTTGGCTGAAAGTATGAGGCCATTACAATTTTATTTATGGACGATGTGTGCCACATAGTTGGTAATAAATGATTACACTTTCATTTTCAGGATTCATTCGATATGTGTGTGTGAATTCTTTCTTGTGTTTCCACCCACACATGGCTAAGTTAAGAGTAAAGGAAAGTTGTCCAGTGTACGTCGGAATGATTAAAATGTGGGAGATTATTGTTTGAGTCTTAAATGAAATTTTGAATGTTTAGAGCCTATTTCAATTGGAAGACGGACGAAATGGACGAAATTTTATCGAAATATAAAGCGATGAATGTAAAATTGTACCGATTTGAAGCATACTTAATTTTCGACAATTTAGTTTGGAGTCGGTGGCCCATCCTAATTTTCATTAAAATAGAAAATCGTAGGATGTTTCGTACATTACTTACATGAAAAAGACAAAATAAAAATTAAATAGATTTTTTTATACAAATTATAATTTATTAAAAATTGTGATAGTACAGATATGTATCCTATATATATGGTTATACCACACCATTCACTTTGCTTTATGTAAATGTCAGGAGATCTACGGAATTGTACACTGTTTTTTTATTATTCGCTTTATGTAAGGTATATGTTTTTATCAAATAGTTGACCGTCTAACTATTTGGAAAGGTACCAGAAGACTTTGAAATATACACTCGTTTGGTATTGAACTAACAAATTTTCAAGATTTTGACACATTTTGAGGGATGTGTCACAAGGACTGGACAAACGTATCCCATCTTCGTACTTGATCTAGCCAAGGCAAAAATATTACGATGTACAAAGTTTGGATCAAAACGGAATATCCGATTCGATTGATATTGGATTAACAAAGTATTACTATTTTGAATATACCGATGGTTGCCATCTTCGGACATGATCTAGGTTTGGTAGTAGTATTACGATTTACAAACTTTGGATAAATTCGGACATTCCATTCATTTGATAATGAATGTCCGACATTTTCCAAATGTTGACACTTTGTGGGGGTCTACTAAAAGGAGTGGATTTTAAACCGATAAGTCGCATGATGTTATAAAATAAATTTTCAGTAACATTTTAACCATTTTGTGGGGAAGAGTTGACCGTTATTTCCCATCATCGAACTTGATTTAAGTTTGGAAGAAATATTACAATGTGCAATGTTAGGGTGAAATCGTGTACTCCCGTCGAGAGTTGTCGTGCGAATTAGCCAGACTGACGAGGGGACATTTGTAAATCGACCCCATATTGTCTGAGACGTATTTAGTCCAAAGAAACATGGAGTCCAAAACCATAATTTTATGAGGAACATTTTTGCCGTATCAAAGGGTATATACCCTCATTAGGCATATGGCTGAGGGTATAAAAAATCTGCAAATTGCCGAAACTACAAAAACTTATATTTAAAAAAAAGCTTTGAACTGTTTATTTTTCAAAAAATCTTAATTTATTACAAAATCTTAACCACCATCATTATTATTATCCAGTAAGGAAAGTTCAAAAGTCGGGCGAGGCCGACTATATGACACCCTTCACATACAAGAGATGCTCATATGTACAATATCCTTTAAATATAACATACATAGCATCATTGGAGGACCATTAAAACGGAACCGATTTTCACGAAACACATGATTCTATACATAATTGAGTACGCTATTCCAAATTTCGTGCAAATCTATATAGGAACATTGGTGCATCATTTACATTAATTAGACGAAAATATATATAAGAGCTATATCTAAATCTGAACAGATTTCAATAAAACTTCACATATATCAATCTAGACTTAATTCAGTACTCTGTGCAAAATTTTGTGTTAATCGGACTAATATTGGGAGTTTGGTGCACCATTTTCAAAAAAACGGACGAAACTATATATGGGAGATATATCTAAATATGAACCGATTTCAACAAAACTTCGCACACATTAACCACGACCTAATTCAGTACTCCGTGCAAAATTTTTTCTCAATCAAACAAATATTGGGAGTATGGTGCACCATTTGCAAAAAATCGGAGGAACCTATATATGGAAGATATATCTAAATATGAACCTATTTCAACAAAACTTCGCATACATCAATCTGGCCCTAATCCAGTACGCTGCGCAAAATGTTGTGGCAATCGGCCTAAATTTGACTCTTTGGTGCACCATTTACATAAAATCGGACGAAACTATATATGGGAGCTCTATCTAAATCTGAACCGATTTTCTCCAATTTCAATATGGTTCGTTCTTGGGCCAAATAAGTGGCATGTGCCAAATTTAATCCAAATCGGATCATAAATGCAAACTGTACTCACAAATCAATCATGATGATTGATTAATTAAAAATGCTCCCGAAACCAGTGAGCGGAGCAGTATAGTCGGACGGGGCCGACCATACAATACCCTACACAACTTCCATGAAAATCTAACTTTCTGTGGTTTTATATTCTGAGATTGGGCTATATTTCGCGATATTTGCACACTTTTGACTGGCTAGTGGTCAACAAATGTTACTAATAATCAGTACAGCCCCTCTACATACTTGTCCAGATTCCCTTCACCGTGTGTTGTGTTTTGATGTTCGACTTTCGACTCGAAAAGTACAAATAAATAAGTTTTCGGTCCTCCTCATCCGAAAAATTATTATCTGATCATCACCTAACATTTTAGGCGTTGTCCTTGACCATAACTGGAACTTCATGGAACATTTCAAAGCGATCCGCGCTATATTTCCGTCCTGTGGTAATAGGTTATTAAATAATATCTGAATACGTAAGCACCTGTAAATATTTAAGTGTAACTCCCGCATCCGAGTACCTACGACAATATAATTGGTATCAAATAAAAGATCAACCACTCCTCTTGGATATACTATCAACTTCTACGGTCTACATACTTCAGTGGTAAATATATACGCTATAGAATACAAATGTTGTCATTTTTCACACAAAAGTTGAAGTCCATTTGACCCGCTAAATATTGACCGATCTTTATCAAAACATGGAGAAAACAGGCCCCATCCGCTTCTCCATGCAAAAATTCGCGGTGTTTGGGCTATAATTGCGGCCTCTGGAGCGACCAAAAAACCGACATTTCATACCCTAAATATTAACCGATCCAAAAACAATAGGGGTCTTCATTGGCCAGAACCAAAATTTCGTGAAGATTGGTCCATAACTGTGGCCTGTATCGTGTTTACAAATTATAATGGACAGACGGACGGACGGACACACATATCTAGATCGACTCATCTAGTCAAGATATGACGATCGGTATACTTAAAGGTGGGTCTAGGACCAATATTTCGCGGCGTTACAAACTCTTGGGGCTGCACAAAGCTATAATACCCTGACAACATAGTTGTGTAAGGTATAATTATGAGTGAGTATGCAAGAATTATCGCATCTGAGGCTCAAAAGTTATTGTTTGGATTATTGGATCCTTTTCCTTCTTGTGTGTCATGTGTTAATTTCGATAGTCATTAACTTTGAAATAATTTTTCTTCCTTCGTTGGGATTAGAACCCGGGGCCATAATAATAACATACTAAATGTGCAAAAATTTGATATTAAGATATTTTTTAAATAAATAATTTATATACTTAAATAAGGAGAAGTTGCATATACGTTTTGCTTTAAAAATATTTTTATATAATAAATCGAAACTCAGTTTTTAAACAACAATTATAACCCGAACATTGCGAAATCTGGAAGGGGATTTTGTCAAAGAATAAGCACGCCTGTTTTGATGAAAATTGATCAATATTAAAAATAGACAATGATTTTTATATGAAACATTACAAATTTGTGTTGCTAATGGTAACACTGCCCTGGGCATATCGGTTTGAAATCTAGAAATTTACTACACTATGCCGCTTTTTTTGGGCTATTTCAAAGTTATTTTGGATTAACAGTTACCTCAAAAATAATCTCTCTATTTAGATACCAAAATAAAATCTCTTATTTAAAACTCTACACGATTTTGTTCATAAAATATAAAGCTGACATATAATTACCCATTATCCACCATATTAGTAAAATGTAGTTTAAATAACATACATATCTAAATTTTCCTGGAACACAATTATTTTAGTTTTTCACCAAATTTTCACCCATGCATATTGGTAAATTTTTGGTGACCACTCCCGAACAAAAGTTTCCCTTTTATCGCCACAATCAACATCATTATCGTCAACCATTATTACGGTTGGTGTACCCGAAAAACAAAAAACGGATGTTTCATTTACAGACTCTATTTAAGCATAATAACATTTTTGACTTTTTCATGGTAGCATATTTTATATCCGTTTTTAGTTTTGTGAATTCACAAAATAATAAAAGCTGAGAGTAAAAACCGAATAACTTTTTCTGGGGGGAGCTTCAACATTTCTGATTTGTAATGTATGTGGGTCTAGTTTAACGTCCTGATGTTGTGCATGCATTGCAAATTTGTGGGGGAAACAAGTTGGAAATTTTTGTTTTTTGTTGCTCTTCTCCCTGCTCAATAATCAAATATAGTTTCCTGTTGTCATGTGCTTCAGTTGTTTACACAAATTACTCGGTTTGACGTTTTTAGGGTAAATGTGTTTTTTTTGCTCTTTTTCTTGGAAAGACTAACCAAATCTTCAAAGAATATCCTTTTAAACACAAGATTGAAAATTACAACGGTATTATAGGGAGGAATGTTTGATATTTAGTCCCGTGTATTACTAAATTCTTTAATGAATATCTATGACAAAAAAATATTCTGAATTTTAAAACGTATTTTCCAAACATTTTGCAATATGACTTAGGGTAAATATGATACATAATGAACCAATTACCTAATCCCGCATAAAAAAGTTTACAACAGAATTTGGATTTTTGTATTTCATTCATTATTTACAATTTTGTATGAGCCCACACACACACGAAACAGTTTACCCAAAAATTAATGTAAAATAAAAAAGGAAATTACATTATTCGATGGTACATCGTAACGTATGAGTTATGATGCCCACAGATATTAACATTTCCATACGCGTGGATGTACACAAACAAAACAAATTTTGAAACTTTTTTGTGTTGGTGTTTATTTTTGATGTTCTGTTCAAATTTACTCCCGGATAACAATGAAAACAAAAATACAACTTTTTTCTCATAATAATCTGTTCTATTTATTTTTTAATTTCAGTTCATCCGCCACGGAATTGATATCCCGACGTGGAGTATTTTCACGACATCATTATGGTTCAGTTGATCAGGTAAGCCAGAACCCCAGTTATGACAATAAATAAAAAACCGCCATAATATGGAATTTATTTTCTTTGTTAACCGAGGAATTAAATTGTTATAAAAACATACAATGGTTTAATTTCAATAGCGGTTTAAGCAAAACATTATGATTTTTTTTCTGAGAGAGAGTACAACATATTTTAATTAAAAACGGAAATTAATTTTTAATCTGTGAAAGCTTCCCAACATGTGTATGTAGGTATGTAGAGGATATGCAAAGTGATGTATTTGATATGTCAAAGGGAAATTTTAATTGCTTAAGCCCAAAATCAAAGAAAACAAAATTGTTTTTGGTGGCAGCACTGATAACATATAATAATCCCGGAATAAAAATAAAATTGGTGGTAATATTTGATTTAACTTCTCGGAAAAATATTAACTTGAATACTGATATTAAAATAATGAGTTGCTTTAAGGGGATTTTCTACAAAGATCTATTGATCTATACAAACAGTTATTATTTGCATATTGTTTTATTGGACACAAAAAGGGAGTCTTCATTGATAATTTTATGGACTGTGAATAGGAAAATCAAAACTGTGGCTAACAGAGGCTGTTTAGGTTCGACGCATTGTAGCATTCCAATTATTATTCACATTAATTGGCCACTCATTTGAGTCAATGAGTCACATTCGCTTGGTTCGGATTGTAGGAAAGAGTATCCGCTCATTCACACTCTCTTTCCTAGAAGTCACATTCGCTCAGTTCGGATGCAGAGAGGACTTTCCATTGCTACGGTCGTCGATGTGATATCGACCTTGTTTACGCTACATTTGCTCACCGCGACTCACTGGCTTCCCCGCTTTCGTTGAATAAACGTCTCTTGCTATCGTAGTTAACGCCGAAGGTCAAGCATGTGCTTCTACATAAAGAGCTTCTACATTGACCTACATCGAAAACTTGTGTCATTCTATGTCCAAGCAGAAAAATGCAGCTAAATGATTTAAAATACCGAAAATGGGCAAATACCATTATATGGGAGATATGTTGAATACTTTTCAGAATAGATGCTTGTCAGCCACCAAAAACCTAAAATACCAATTTGCATCTACTTGCAGGAAAAATAAGGAAAACGCGTTTTGGCGTGATCTTCGATTTTTTACTATTGGAAAGAACGCAGGTGGCAGGTTTTTGAGGGACCTAATCATTGTGAGCAACTTGACCTTTGAAATTTCGTTCGGATATTTTTAATGCGCATAAAAGTACATCTGCAAAATGTAAGGAGGAATCGATTCAAATATAGATATAGCTTTCGTATATATATTTTATCCGACATTATTCGGCTGCCACACAAAGGACACTTTGTATCCGATCGATTTAAATGTTTATATGGTGGGCACATGATTCTGTTCAATTTAGAATCATGTGCTCTGATCGGATCATATATAAATATATTTATATACAACAGTGAAAAAAAAAATATAAATATGCTTAACCGAGCATTTAATCTTTTTTATAAATAGCTCAACAATTTGAAGATGTATTTAGGTATATCTTAAGCATGTTTTCATTTCCTGTTTTTCTATTTTAAAGTTATGCCCCACATGCGCGAATATATTTAACAGAAACGACATAAAACCGCACAAAACTCAAACCAGGAGCTGTTGGCTATACCAAAAAGAGCGTTTAAGAAGTAGTTTATGGAATTGGAAAAACACTGGCATACGTGTATTATATCTGAATTCGACAAAGGGACAAGTTTATGGTAAATAAATAAACGGTCCTGGTTTTGATCAGACCTTAACTACCCTTTTTTCATTAGGCCTCGTTTTTCTGTCGACGACACCGATGGACCGTTTTTAATTAGTTTACATGTCATAGCTTCATTCTTCCATGGATATATTTCGATATTGGTGCTAGTTTTGACATAAACCTATTTAAAGGTCCCGTACATTTTCAATATAGATGCTTATTTTCCATAGTCCCTCATATAAAGTACCCGACCACTTTTATTATTTTGAAGGTGTTACCAGAAGGGGATACCCACTAGCAAACATTTTACAGTGACATAGTCCCCATATAAAGACCTCGGCCGATTTAAGAGGATTTGCTGGAGGATGTAGGAGTTGATTTCTTTAAATTACTTTCGCAATCTACTGAACCGTTGGATTCAATATATTATACAAATGATAATGGTCCTTGAGCCATTATAAGTATTATATGGTGTATGACCCCATGAGTTTGTAACCCCACGAAATATTGACCCAGACACACCAATATACCGAAACCATTACTAGATGAATAGTTCCACGTATGTGAGTCCATTCATCCGTGGTTCATGGTGCGCTCGGTTCTGGCCAAAATCGACACCTAGAGTTTAAGATAATGATTGGTTCAAAAATTATTTTTAGTCTGATTTTCCGGTTGCTCTGGGAACCGAAATTATAATGCGAGCATCATAAAATGATCGACCATCATTTAGACAAAATGGGCAAGACTTTTGTTTGAATAAAATTTTGTAAACTGATTTGCCGGGTATGTTCTGAAACACATGGTGTTTTTTTACACTTCACACATACACTTCCCCTCAGTAGTTATCTTCTGTTCTGCTTCTCACGCCAATTGAATTTCGCGACTTCTGCACAACAAAGAAAAACAATTTATTTTTTGTAATTTTAAACAAATTATTAGCAATAATAACATATTAATCTATCATGTGCATTTTTTTATAAATAATATTTTTTTTATATAGAAAAACATGAATGCACCTTACTATCACCATCAAAATGTATGTTTAAAGAATTCACTTCCAAAAAGGCGTAAAAGTGTCATACAGGAACGCTCGACGTATGTTTGATACACTTCTACCTTTGATGTAATTGCTAGAATGCCCGTACTGCTAGAATGCCCTGTCGCATTTTAAACTCCACCTTAGCACATAAATATTTCTTTTTTAATTTATGTATTAGTTTTTCCTTTTTATTATGAATTCTAATCGACACACAACATATAATCCCAACGAGTCCTTTAAAAGCCGTTTCAATTTCTAAACATGTTCAAGCGTGTACGACAGGTACATGTACATACATGTCGGTATGAATGTCTGCATTCTTTTAACAATATCAAGAATACACTCTTCAAATCATGTTGATACATGAAGTTTATACTCAACAGGAAACACATGCTCTGTGGTAAAGAACCCAAAACAGTTTCTCATATCGTTTCATTTTCGATTCTGTTTATTTGCTTTTATTCCACGAACAAGCATACTAACCGCTTAAAACTGGCAAATATTCAACATTTCAGTTTCTTTGGAATTTATGAATAACAACGGAAATAAAAATACGTTGAAGGAAGGGGAAAATAAACCATTCTAGGAAGTAGTTTTGTTGTGTAGCTGAGCACAAAATATGAAATACACGAAACTTTAAAACTAAATTTCAAAGGTTTTATGGATTTTGGTCAAACTTTTCGTTTCGTCTATACATGCGGAAAAGTAAACTTCAAGTTGAAGAACCCAAGAAATATAAACTGGATATGTCCGTAAATCCAGTTTTCGATTGCCAATTTAAAAACTTAAAGTTTTATAAAGGATTATTTGAATATTTTTTTTAATTGGGTTATTAGTACAAAAGCGATTGAAATTAAATATATTCAAATATTAAAAATCTAATTAAAATTAAATCCTCTTGAATAATATATCGAGCTAAAACGAATTTATTCAAGATGGTTTTTCGAATCAATTCTGGATCATTTAGATTTAATTTAAGGATCTATCTAAATTTCTAAATGGCTAGTTGTCTGGTTGTGGTCAAAAATAGGCGATTTTCCAAAGACTTCTGGCTAACAAATTGCTGGGAACCACTCAAACTCAGAACAGTCGAACATGACCAGTTTTTAAGGAAAAAAGCTATGATTTTCTTCGAAGTGTTTCTTCGATGAACCCCTTCTGTTGTATTTGACTCATCATATGCAAAGATGGATGAAACTTCACTTATGATGTTTTTATACCCTCCACCATATGGTATGGTGTATATTTAAACAAAAGTCCTTCATTTCGATGGCGGTCATCTTGCCGTACTCAAGAACATCCGAATCTCAAAATTCCAACACAATAAGAAATACTACATATCTGGCTGTTGTACTATAATTATTGGCTTCTCTCGAAAATTAGCAAAATTACGGTTCGCATTGACTAGAAAATATCTTCACTAAGAATTATCGATGTACAGTGTCGACCAAACCCCAAGCACCGAATATTACGTTTCGTATCTATTATTCTGGATTACATTCGCACGACCTTAGGTATTTAGATATATTAGGTTGGGGAAAAGAAATCCATTATTTTTCCATCGGCAGATGGCTGTACTGATAGATTTCTCGTAAAGTATCGATCAAACAATTTCAGATTTATGCTCGTAGGAAGGGTGACATTTCGCAGCTTTTTGTTTGGTGCATTTGAGTTAAAGGGTGTTTAAAATTGAAGTGAACAAAGAGAAAATTCGGTACATTTATAGTTTTTCTTTGACAAAGGCGAAAATACAGTCCAAACGGCAAAAATTGTGAATGGTGTTTAGAGTTCCAATACTATAACTACCAATTATGTGCTATCTTGGTTTCGTAGATTCCCTTCAGGAATTTTTGATTTTAAAGATGCACCTCGCACAGGAAGGTCGGGCCGAAGTTGACGGGCATGTTAACAGTCGTAACATCGCCCAGGAGCTAAAAAACTACCGTAAAACTGTTTTAAATAGGAGAGGTGTCGTGTTCCACCAGGACACCGCTAGGCCACACACATCTACATTGACTCGCCAGAAACTTCAGGAGTTTGGTTGTGAAGTTTTAATGCATCTGTCATACAGTCCGTACTTGGCACCAAGCGATTATCACCTTTGTCTTGCATTGCAAAATTTCTTTAATGAGAAAAATTGGTATATAGGAAGTATTTTGAAAATCGACTACTAGATTTGTTTTGCAAATAGAGAGCAGAACTTCTATGAAAGAGGTATTATGAAGTTCCTTTTTAAATAGCAACAAATCATACAGCAAAACTGTACATATTTGGACTAAATCGGACATTCCGAAGCATGTTAAATAAAGTCCTATAATTCATATAAAAATAATGGAGGATATTTTTCCCCAACCGATAATATTAATAATTTCAGGCGATATTGCTTTTTTGTTTGTAAATAAATTTGTGTTTGTTTTACAATTTTCCTGGTTGATTGTTTAGTTTATGATCTCCAAAAAGTTCTGGATTGCAGAAACAAATGCACACAGAACTGGAAATAGTAGGGGGATGCAAGAGCGATTCGAAATCACCACAATTTTCACTTGTAAAAATACGTTGTTTACTTTTCTGAAGCCAAATTTTTCTTTGGAAATGTTTAGAAATTCGTCATCAATTCATGCATAGGTTAAATTGTGTTATTCGATCATTTGATTTTCATTGTAAAAAAGGGTATTTTATATACTGGGTATTTTAAATTCTGGTCTGGAAATTAAAATTAGCTTTCAAAAATTCAATAAGATCATAGCCACAGTTTGTAATCCAAAGTAGAATTGCTGCCAATTTTCCAGTGAATAGAAAATAGGCGGCCATATTTTAAAATATCCTCAAAATCAATCCGCATGTAATTATTTCCCTTTTCGAAATCATGACAAAATATGCTGTAATATTTCGTAGTCAATAAAATATCTTATATAATACCTATTACCTATCATATTTTCTCTGATTACTTTTAGACAACATTTTTTCTTGCGTAAACTGAGGTTAAATGCAAGCGTTATAATTAAAAATATTGGAAAACATTAAAATATGTCACAAGACTCTATCTGGCAAATATGCGATATTATCTGTTCACAGAAATGTGAATAATATTTTTCTCATTAGTACAAAAATTAAAAAAGTCTTAATGAAAAAGAAAATAATTCCGGAAGCAGAGCGATATTAACATTTTCCAAACAAGTGATTTTTAATTAAAGAAACTATCTCGTATTGTTTGACTGCTGATAGGGAGGGGGTGACAGACAATTTAAAAGCTTCATATTTCAAGTATATTAAACACAAATTAATTCAGAAATTATAAATGAAGGCAAAGTGTGTTTTTTTTTTTTTTTGTGAAATAGGTAAACTGAAGATAATTGCGAAGAGCAATAAGAATAAGTAAGATCATGAGAAACCAAGAACTAAAACATAACAAGCAAAAACGTCGTTATGTTCGGCAGTGCCCTCAAACATGAGGTGTATATTAAAAATATCTGAAATTTTTAGGAGTCTTTGCGATGATTTATTTTTTAGAATAAGATTTAACACCCAAATAATATCCAAATAAGACACCATACAGTTTAAAAAGCGCACTCATTATACCTAAAATACGGAATAATGTACTATATCGTTATATTGGGCTATCCACAAAATGTGGCAATATTGATAACTAATGGCATATTACTGCCAATTCGGTTCAAAAACTTGCTCAAAAAATCTGATTTATATCTCTTTCATTTGTTCATTGTAAGCTGTGAGTGAGAATCGAAAACTTGAAACATATCTTCTGCAAATTCATTGTTTTATTTATGCCGGTTGTACAGATTCCCACAAGGACGTAGGATCTGTTGTGAAGTCTAAATTCATACGAATTTAGAGCCTTTGGATTATGAGTTGCTGGCAAAAGTAACAACTACAACACATACAAATATACATACAACACCACAAGTATACGTGTTATACTCACGTGATGTATAGGCACAATTAAAAGAATTAAGTTTTTTCTTTACTTTCGGTGTCAATAGTGTGGTACCCACGTATTGCTTGATGGCCGTGCGGACGTCAACACCGGTTTTGCAGCAACTGAGCGATATGTGGGCTTTCAAATAAAATAGTAGGAGCATTTGATAGCCAATGCGAATTCCAAATAGTAAAAAATACCAAATTTAGTTAGTACCGTTATATGCGGACTATCGCAAGAAGTTGACCAATATTGATAATTTTTTGTAGGAATATGTGTCATACAATTAAAAATTACAATCAATTTTGTTTAAAATGTGTCAAAAATCCAAAAATACTGAATACAATTTGTGCAAAAATTTTGGGGTGTGAAAAATTACTCTTAGGGTTGAAAGTCCTTGGTGAGTATATGATTTTTTGTGTTTACATTTCTTCAGTAAAATCGAATGATGGAATTTGTTTTAGAACAGTTCGTATTTCTAACTACATTAATTAATGACGAAATGGACACACAAGGCCTTTTTTCTTCCTTAATTAATTAAACCGAGTTTCAATTATCTAAAGATGCAATTTTTCATAACAAGAAAAACGTGAGCAAATCGAGATGTACAGGAGGCAGAATGAAGTCCGGTAAAACACCAAACCGAAGGCTTTGGAGCAGGCACATCCTCCCGTAGAGATGAAGAATGAAACCTGGTGACGGATACTGACAGCGTGTTGAGGATCTGGAAGGAGCATTTTGAAAAGCTTTTGGTTTCAAATAGTGGCGTTGAAGAAGATATCCCAGAACCAATAAGAGATGATGGTATAGAGTGTATTCCACCTAGCCAAGATGAGGTCATAAAAGAAATTAATCGACTCAAGAACAACAAAGCAGCAGGAGCAGGTTTCCGAACTATTCAAGACTGGTGGCCAGATGCTGGTTAGGAGCATGCACCAGCTGATTAGTACAATTTGGCTAGATGAATGCATGCCCAATGATTGGAAGCTCAGCATCCTGTGTCCTGTGCACAAAAAAGGAGACAAGGCGATATGTGCCAACTATAGAGGTATAAGTCTCCTTCCCATCGCATATAAAGTGCTATCCAGTGTGCTGTGTGAACGATTGAAGCCAATGGTCAATGACATCATTGGACCATACCAATGCGGCTTCAGACCTGGATAATCCACCATTGACCAGATTTTCATTCTGCGCCAAATCCTGGAAAAGACCCACGAAAACCCGCATTCGACTGCCCTATCCGTTCAGAAGTGTTTAAAGCCATGTCAACGTTCGGCATTCCTGCAAAATGAATACGGCTATGCAGGATAACTTTAAGTGGCACACGATCAGCAGTTAAAGTAGGAAAGGACCTATCGGAGCCCTTCAATACCGAACGAGGATTCAGACAAGGTGATAGTTCATCGTGTGATCTTTTTAACATCTGTGGAACTTGAGAACAACAGCTTCGAGGTATATAAAGACTTTATATACATTGGTACCGCCATAAATAAAACGAATGACATCAGTTTTGAAATTCGGAGAAGGATTGTGATGGCCAACAGATGCTACTATGGTCTAAGTAAGCAGTTTAAAAACAAGGCCACCTCCCGCCAGACCAAACTCACACTTTACATGACGCTGATACTACCCGTTCTATTATATGGATCAGAAGCATGGGTACTTGCGCAAGCAGATGAGGCAGCTCTTGGGGTGTTTGAAAGAAAAATTCTCCGAAAAATCTACGAGCCGATCTGCGTCAAATGCATTTTTACGCGGACATCGACATATTCAATCGTATTGAGCTGCAGCGACTACGGTGGCTAGGCCATGTTGTACGGATGAATGAGAATGCCTCAGCTCAAAAGGCATATAAAAACGAGCCTATTGATGGCTCCCGTAGAAGGGGAATGCCACGAATTAGATGGAAAGACCAAGTAGAAAACAACATCTTGGAACGTTGTCTTCCAAATTGCGCACATGACCGAAACGCTTGGAAATCTTTTTTAAGATCGGCTTATGGAACAATCGTTCTGTAACAAGCCAGCTAAGTAAGTAATAAAAAGCGAACAATACACCTGTTTGTAATTGCCTCCGCAAACCATAGGCTCAGGGTGTACATCTATCGGCAACACCGACTTTTTTACATGGTGTTATTTAAAAACCAGTGAGCGGAGCAGTGTAGTCGCACGGGGCCGACCCTATGATACCCTACACAACTATCATTGAACTCTAATTTTCTGCAGATCTATATACCGAGCCTGAGCAATATTTGCACCTATTGACCGATTAGACGCCAACAGCTCCTCTGCGGCAACAATTCCAAATCATGTTTACCCAGAGTAAAAAACATTCCATAAGATTCTCCGAAATGTTGTCTGATCATCATCGAAAATTGTAGGCGGTATCCTTGACCATAACCTGAACCTCACGAAAAATTTTCCAGCTATACGAATCACAAATAGGTGTCATCCTTGACCATAACCTGAACCTCACGTAACATTTCCGACCTCTAGTGTAGTAATGATAATATCAAACTGTATAAGAATACACAGACCCATTAAAGTTTAAGGTACGTAATAGAATAAAGGGTATCAATTTAAATGTCAACCACTCCCCTTGAACAAACTTCTCAGGACTATATCCTCAAGGCTTAAATATATAGTGCAAACTTTGCCACTTTGCTCAGGAAAGTCAGGGTCCATGCTTATTCTTTGACACGATCCCGTTCTCCATGTAAAATTTCGTGATGTTTGGGTCATAGTTGCGGCCTCTGGAGCGACCATAGAAATGGACAAAAATTGATCATTTGGTTCATTTCATCTTCTAAATATTAAAGGATCATCCCCAAAAACAATAGGGGTCATCTCTGACCAAAACCGGAACTACGTTTCGTGAAGGTTGGTCCATAACACCTGTATCGTGTTTACAAATTACACATGTCTAGATCGACTTAGATAGTCGAGATATGACGATCGGTATACCAAAGGGTGGGTGTAGGACCAACATTTATAACCAATTGTGTGTGTGGGTGTTTTTTTGCCATTGCCCAATTTGTTATCCCTTCATCGTATTTGCAGAGGAATGTTTGGCAAGAAAGTTTGACATAAGAATTCGAAAAGTATTGAAGAACATCCACACCTTGCTCAAGAAACCCAAAAATTAACATTTTGTAAAGCAATGGAACCGAGCCAGTCAATTCCACTGTGGTGTCAAGAATTGAGCATCGCTTAGAGCACTTTATGGTGAATTTTACATAGGTTCTTAGTTTTCATTTGTACAAGTCAAGGCAAACTCCAAAATTATAGCAAAGTTATTATAGACTATTTGAATCGGTCACGTTATCAATAGACCTTTGCCGATAAACTATTTGAAGCGATGTATATGTATATTGTAAAACTCTTTAAATCTCCCCTAAATGTTGATAGATTTTTATAAAACTTATTTACGATAGTCAAATCTGTGGTCCATCCATTGCCCAAGTCATATCTAAATTGTTTCAACGATAGGCATACAAAGTGGTGGTCGGTAAATAAAGACTATCACACTGTCCCCCTAAATGATTCAAATGATGAATCCTATATTATTGACATTTCATTGTTTAGTGAATTTATTAAATTTATCAACCTATCCATTTGATATGTTTCGAACGAGTGGAACCATTTGCACAGAATTCCAACAAATCTACGTTTTTTCTTCAATATATACTTTTCTTAGAAAAAAACATAGAAATGTTTTATGATGACGCCAAATAAAAAGAGGGAGAACATATGATGGAGATGGCTGACATACATACCCGTATGTATAGATGAATTGGCATCTAGGTTAAAAACTGTATTTATGAATGAAACTACCGAGGTGAATAGGCTACGAGTTTGCAGATATTTTGTATTTCTATTGAAATCAAGTCAATTTGTTTTCTGTAAAGATTCACATGAATGGACGAATTACTCTCTCATGTGCATACATCCTAACATACATATATGTGTCCATGCATAAGAATTTTCATTCATATGTATTTACATATAGGTTACATATATCATCTGTAACGACGCAAAAAATATCTTTGAGTACAATCTCATGCCATTCCAAATGGCATTGCCGCTATTTTTTGAAATCACCATCACTCTTCAGTAATTCAAGAAACTTACACCTGATGTAATCACGTTGTCGTACACGAATACCTCGTATGCATGTTGGGGCGTGTTAATTACTCATATCTCTTTATAAGCTGAATATTTACATTGTACCTAAACGCAATGTATGTACATGGTACATTGGGGAGGGGGTGCAGGGATGGCTGTGATTGTAGCTTGGGGATTAAAATATTAAAACGTATGAAAAGATAACAGTGTAGTTTATATGCAGTGAAATCTTTTAGGATTTCTATAAGCTAAGTAAATATTTATGAACATTGAATGACAAGTGCGTGATATTGTATAGTTTGTTGTTTTGTCCTGCAGGTTTTTTTGTGAAACACAAATACTCTTATGAGCTTGAGACTAATTGAAAAAAATTTGCGTAATCTGTGTGACATGACATGAAATGACTTATGAGTAAAATTAAAATTGATTGATGTGTTGCAGGTTAGGATAATTATTCTTAAAAATGCAATACAAATTTGTGATCAAAATACAAGTTCACATCCCTCTGTCTGTTGAAATCACGACAAAGCTCGCAATATTGGTTGAGGAAAAAGAAATTCATTATTTTTATATGAACTATAACATGCTTGGGAATGTCCGATTCGGGCCAAACATGCACCGTTTTGTTGTATGATTTGTTGCCATTTTAAAGGTAGCTTCATAAAGCCTCTCTCATAGAAGTCCTGATCTCTATTTGCTAAAAACTCAGAACCTTCCTGGTTTGGCCTCCGTTTGAGGTCCTTCACTGCTATTTGACCACGATCGTTTTCACACAGGGTTATCGTATGTGAATTTCTCATCTCCAGTCACCATACGTTTATGAAATGGGTCTATCTCATTCCGTTTGACCAAAGCTTCGCAGATGGAAATTCGATTCATCCGGGTTTTTCAAAAAATAAAAAGTAAGTCTAGAATGGCGTGTGTTA
>NW_026887351.1:0-11711 GCF_032173495.1 Musca vetustissima
TCCATCATCGTCGTCGTCCATTTTTGACTTTGTTCATTATGATTATTACTCATACGCTACAATGTACGGCCAGGCCAATGCTGTGCATGCATATGAGTGTCTCTCTGTGTGTGCGTGAGTGCAACTTTGGATATAAGTAAATACCAATTGTGCTCACAGCCATGCATGCATATTTACGTGGACATACATAACAGAATAACATAAGAACACTAACAATAACATCATTTATTTTATACTCAACAACATAAAACAAAGGACAATGTATAATAGCAGCATCAGCAACAACAACAGCAAAAAAATCATACGAGCACACATACACAGATACTAAGTATTCCCATACATACATTGTGTATTTATGTCTATATGAGTTTTGTGTGTGTGTCCAACGCCACCAGTTGTGCTTAAATTTCTCATTTGTTGTTGTTGTTTTTTTTTTGTTTTTGTGCTGTGCTTTTTTGTTGTTCTCTCATGCACATCCGCATGGCGGCTTTATGGTTGCATTTATGTCGGTTTGTTTAAAACTCAGTTGATGTTTGACCATATGGCTTTCAGTCGATGTATGTGTGTGAGCGAAAAAAGACTGTTTGTATGCTTGTGTATGTGTGTGTATGTGGTAAATGTTTGTCTGACTGGACGTTGTCGGTATTCATGAATGCTGAAACATTCTTTAACAAATAATATAACTTAATTAACTTAATCAAAATATAGCTGAATGTTCTCAACAACATTCGCATGGATAGAAAACATATGTGTCATATTTATGTATGCGTGCGTAGCGCTGCACATGATGCCAAACCATGAGATTCGGCATTAATTTTTGAAACTATAATAATATGCAATTATAAAGGGAAAATATAAAAATTTTAAAGGTTGCAGTGGGAGACTGGAATGCTTTTAATTATAATTTAAGGTCAAAATTTCATTTTAAAATAATAAATATAAATCCTTCAAATAATTATCAGTATACAAAAAACGAATATTTTGAAATAATTTTTTAGTGACTATTAAGGATTGATTGATTGAGGCACTATCAGAAGGTTTTTATTTTTGCGAATGATTTTTTCAGAGACTGCAAGTAGACGAGAATTATACAACTATTTTTTCAGTGACTATAAAAATATGGATTTTAAAGACAAGGCGTGAATTTTTTTAAGATTTATTTTTTGAGACTAATAAAAGGCGTATATTTTTATACCCATCACCACACTGTGGTACAGGGTATTATGTCTTGGTTCGTATGATTGTAACAGGCAAAAGGAATCCAGATAGACCCATGGTTCCTTTTGAGAATATGCATAGAATCACTTTCTGAGTCGATTTATGTATGCTCCGTCCGTTGAAGTTAAATTGTAAACAAAGGTCGCATTTATAAACCGAATAGAATGAAATTTGGCACAGCTCATTCCTTTGGCCCAGGGAAGAGCCCTATTGAATTTTGGAAGAATCGGTTCAGATTTAGATATAGCTCCCATATATATTATCGTCCGATTTAAGGTAATTGGTGCACCAAACTCCCTATATATGTTTCGATTTGCACGAAATTTGTTATAGCCTGCTCAATTTAGTCTAGAATGATGTGTGCTGGGTTTCGTGAAGATCGTCTCAGATTTAGAAATAGCTCCCATATAGAGCCTCGCCAGATTTTACGTAAATAATGCACCAAAGTCCCTGAAAATCATTAGATTTTCACGAATTTTGGCACAGCGTACTTAATTAAGTCTGGAAGGACGTGTGATTAGTTTCGTGATGATCGGTTCAGATTTAGATATAGCTCCTATATGTGGTCTCGCCCGATTTTAGGTAAATTGTTCACCAAAGTCCCTGAAAATCATTCGATTTGCACGAATTTTGGCATAGCGTACTGAATTCATTCTAGAATGGTTCAGATTTATATATAGCTCCTATATATATTTTCGTCCGATTTAAGGTAAATGGTGCACTAAAGTCCCTATATATCTTTAGATTTGCACGAAATTTGACATATCGTACTGAAATGAGTGTAGAATAATGTCTGCTAAGTTTCGTGAAAATCGGTTCAGATTTATATATAGCTCCTGTATATATTTTCGTCCGATTTAATGTAAATAGTGCACCCAAGACCCTATATATCTTTCGATTTGCACGAAATTTGGCACAGCGTTCTGAATTGGGTCTGGAGTCATGTCTGCCAAGTTTCGTGGAAGTCGGTTCAGATTTAGATATAGCTCCCATATATATTTTCGTCCGATTTTGTGTAAATGGTGTACCAAAGCCTCTACATTTCTTTCGATTTGCACGAAATTTTTATAGCGTACTGAA
This sequence comes from Musca vetustissima, assembly GCF_032173495.1. NCBI lineage: Eukaryota > Metazoa > Arthropoda > Insecta > Diptera > Muscidae > Musca > Musca vetustissima. The sequence goes on from NW_026887351.1 coordinate 2,299, forward strand.
TTAAGTCTAGAATGATGTGTGCTAAGTTTCGTGAAAATCTGTTCATATTTAGATATAGTCATATATCTTTCGATTTGCACGAATTTTGGTAACGCATACTGAATTAAGTCTAGAATGATGTGTGCTAAGTTTCGTGAGCTAAGATCGGTTTCAATCAAAATACGTGGATTTTTTAAAAAAATATTTTTTCAATTAAAAGACGTGGATTTAAAAAAAAATATTTTTTCAGTGGCTATCAAATGACGTGGATTTTTAAACAAATATTTTTTCAATGAAAAGACGTGGATTATAAAAAATTAAATGGCTATGAAAAGGGTGGATTATTCAGAACTCTTATTTCCGGATTGATAGTCCCTGTGTGAATTTTTTAAAAAATATTTTTTTTCAGGGACACTTTTTAGTAACTCTTTTGACTTTGGAGATTTTTTCCAGAATTTCAATGCCATTAAAGTTTCTGTGTTATTATTCAGTTCTTTGTATAATTGTATGAACTTATATATCCTCGATCTTAATTCATAAATTATTCCTTTGCTGTTCATCACGTTAAATACATTGTTATTTCTTGTTGTTTTTCCCCGTTTTTTCGTCCTCTATAAAAATATTTATTTATTTGTATTTATTTTGCCTGTCAATACATACGTATTTAAAACGTTTCTTGAATGCAATGCGAACATCTCTATCTGTCTGCTTTCTTTTCCGTTTTCCGTTCACGCACACAGATATACACGTGTGTCATTCGTTGTAAATAAATGTTTGAAGTGTAGCGCAGATGAAAATATGCACATACACTCACACATACACACTTGTACACATAATTATGTAATATCACGTAATGTCGAGTTGAGTTGATATTTTTGTTCCCACACATACACACACTCACCTTCCTCTTTATTTCATAAATATTTACTTTTTATCTGTTGTTATTGTTGTTGTTTTTGTAATTCAACACATCGCCCAAAATGATGACTGTATTTATGTGTGTTGTCCGTATGTGTGCAGGTGTGGGTGTGAGTTGGTCTGTTTGTATATTGTACGCAATCAAAAACCAAAGTATAAACAAAAGCTTTATTGTTTACTATTGTTGTTGGTTCTACGTGTGTGAGTGTGTGTGTTGGTATGTACATGTCCGTGGTATATGATTTATTGTTAAACGTCTGTCCACCACGTTTGTATTTTTAACTACAAGTTATTGCTCAAACGTTTCCTGTTAACTGATTAAATTTATGAAATGTGATTGCAAAGCCATGAAATACTTCAATAAATAATGTGGAGACTTTCATCGGGAAGGAAAACAAAGCTGTGCTTGATAAACATTCTTTAGATAAACAGGACCCATTGAAAATAGTGAACTATGTATATTAACCAATGCTCATTAAGGGCATATGTCGATATTAATGAAATAAAAATTTGCGTTACTCTTGAGGGTTTCTAAATATTAACATTTTTACTGAAGGTCTATCACAATTTATGCTAATAATTCTTACCTTCAGCCATTGTCGATATTGTCGAAAAGTTACATTTTTTCATCTTCCCAAAAAATATACCATCATTAATTCTATTTACACCAAGCCCCATCATATTAGTAGTTAGTGACCTTTGGCATCATGAATCCTAATCTATGTGCCATAGTGTCACATACTTCAGCCTTATCCATTAGTAAATGTTCAATAGTTTGATAACCTTAAGCAACAAATAAAATATTTTTATATGCAAAATAAAAAAACAAAAACACAAAAACGCCTCTCACATATAATATTCACACATACCCAATATATCGATTGGGTTGTTTATATTTTTTACTGAAACGTCATGGAAAGAAAAATCAAATTTCCCACACCAAAAGAACAACAAGAAACCTCACACTCGCACACACATCTTGAATGTTATTGAATTTCATAAAACACAGAGAGGCGATAGGGCAAATTTTGTTTGGGTATGGAGTGGATATATTAATTTTTTTTACATGTCACAAATGTTGTTGTTTTTGTTAGTTTATACACTTGATATGTGGTAACAATTGAATAATATCCTGTCATTTGGTTATGTTGTGTGTGTGTATGTATGATATTTTTGAAGGCAATCACAACAATAACCACACACATACATACAAGCATATGTTAGGTATAATATATATGGAGACAGATCAGAGGATATACACAAACACACACATACATCCTGCTAGATGAGAATATCAATGAATAGGAAAGAATTTATTTTTCAATGATAAAAGTAGCAACAACAAGTGAAAAAGCGGTAAGTTCGGCCGGGCCGAACTTTGGATACCCTCCACCATAGATATATTGACAGGTACTATAAATGAAAATATAGGGAACATACCAAAAAGTGCACCTATACCGACATTTCTAAAAACGGATTATGTAAACCATAATACAAATTTTAGAAAATTTTAAAGGATAATTATACCCTCAGCCTTATGGCTAATTAGTGTGTATACACTTTCACACGGTGAAAATGTGCCTCATCGAAATATTGGTTCTAGACCCCATGTTTCTTTGGACCAAATCCGTTTCAGAAAATTTAGATTTCATCCGAACTTTGCCCATCTTATTATTTCTTCCAAACTTAGTTCAAATTCGAAGATGGGGAATATCGGTCCACTCCTTCTGGAACCTCCAATCAGGGGCTAGGTCTAAATGCGGCTATAGTTCACTACCGAACCTAACGTTCTAATTTTTTATCTCTCTATCCTCCGCAGTTGAAATGATTACAAAAGGGTCTTAGAACCAAACCCAAAACGCGCAACAAATCAGATAAATATTTTAATATAAAAAAGGGGGTATATGGGGACTACCCCAAAAAGGGGGCGAATATTAATAATTTTTGGTAGGGAGATTTGTTACCATATACCACTACAAAATACCAAATTGCAGCAAATTCGGTTGAAAACGGCGCTCAAGAACCCCAAAATACCGAAAATTGGGGGTACCTTTATATGGGGGCTATCCGAAAAAATGGACCTATATTCATAATATTTTGTGGAGAGATTTGGTACCAAATTTCAGCGTATTCGGTAGAAAAACGCGCTCAAGAACCCCAAAATACCAAAAATTGGGGGGTATCCGTATATGGGGGATATCCGAAAAAATTGACCTATATTTATAATTTTTTGTGGAGAGATTTTGTACCTATTAAGAACCCAATGTATTAAATTTCAGCGTATTCGGTTGAAAAACGCGCTCAAGAACCCCAAAATACCGAAAATTGGGGGTACCCTTATATGGGGGCTATCCGAAAAAATAGACCTATATTCATAATATTTTGTGGAGAGATTTGGAAACTATTAAGAACTCAATGTACCAAATTTCAGCGTATTCGGTAGAAAAACGCGCTCAAGAACCCCAAAATACCAAAAATTGGGTGGTATCCGTATATGGGGGATATCCGAAAAAATTGACCTATATTTATAATTTTTTGTGGAGAGATTTTGTACCTATTAAGAACCCAATGTATTAAATTTCAGCGTATTCGGTTGAAAAACGCGCTCAAGAACCCCAAAATACCGAAAATTGGGGGTACCCTTATATGGGGGCTATCCGAAAAAATGTACCTATATACATAATTTTTTGTAGAGAGATTTGGTACCTATTAAGAACTCAAAATACTAAATTACAGCCAATTCGGTGGAAAAATACGATCAAAACCCCCAAAATACTGAAAATTAGGAGGTACCGTTATATGGGGGCTACCAGAAAAAGTGGACCTATATTTATAATTTTTTGTGGAGACATTCAGTACCCAATAAGAACTCAATGTACCAATTTTCAGCGTATTCGGTTGAAAAACGAGCTCAAGAACCCCAAAATACCGAAATTTGGGAGGTACTGTTATATGGGAGCTATGCCTACACGTGGACCGATATATCTTCTTCGAACTTGACCTGCCTGCAGACAAAAGACAACCCTATGCAAAATTTCAGCACCCTATCTCAATTCCTTCAGAAGATAGCGTGATTACAACAGACGGACGGACGGACAGACGGACGGACGGACATGGCTAGATCGTCTTAGAATTTTACCCTGATCAAGAATATATATACTTTATAGGGTCGGAAATGAGTATTTCGATGTGTTACAAACGGAATGACAAAATTAATATACCCTCCATACTATGGTGGAGGGTATAAAAAAGTGTTCGGGCTATGGAATACACTGAAAATAACAACTTTTAAAAAACCAGTGAGCAGAGCAGTATAGTCGGACGGGACCGACCATATGATACCCTAGACAACTTCCACGAAAATCTAACGTTCTGTGGTTATATATTCTGAGCATGGAAAATATTTCGCTACATTTGTACCCTTTTGACCGACTAGAGGTCAACAAATATTACTAATATTCAGTATATTACTAATATTCAGTACATTAATGGGTTACTAAATAATATTTGAATACCTAATCACGTGTAAATATTTAAGTGTGACTCCCGCATCCGAGTACATTAAAAGGCCAACCACTCCTCTTGGATATTCTATCAACATCTTGGGTCTATGTCCTTCAGTATTAAATATATACGCTATAGAATACAAATTTTGTAATTTTTCACACAAAAGTTAGGGTCCATTTGACCCGCAAAATATTGACTTATCTTTATCAAAATTGTCAGGCTTATTCGTTGGCCTCTGGAGCGACCAGAAAATCAGACAAAAATAATGTTTTTGGTCTATTTTATCCCCTAAATATTAACCGATAACCCATAACAATATTACCAAAAACAATAGGGGCCTTCATTGGTCAGAACCTATCCTACATGCAAAATTTCGTGAAGATTGGTCCATAACTGTGGCCTATATCGTGTTTACAAATTATAATGGACACACATGTCTAGATCGACTCGGCTAGTCGAGATATAACGATCGATATACTTAAAGGTGGGTCTAGAACCAATATTTCGCGGCGTTACAAACTCTTGAGGCTGCACAAAGCTATAATACTCTGACAACATGTAGTTGTGTAGGGTATAAATATTGTTCCAAGAACTCATAAAAGGCGTAGATTTCTTTAAGAATGTTTTTCTAAGGAATTTTATAAAGAATAATTTTCTTAGGACTCATTAAAAATCGTGGATTTTTTAAAGAATATTTTTCTAAGGACTCACAAAAGGCGTGGATTTTTTAAAGAATATTTTTTTAATGACTTACAAGCCGCGGATGTTTTAAAAAACATTTTCTAAGGACTCACAAAAAGCGTGGTTTATTTAAAGAATATTTTTGTAAGGTCTCATAAAAGGCGTGTATTTTTTAAAAAATATTTTTCTACGAACTACAACATGGCATGGATATTTTAAAGAATATTCTTCTAAGGTTTATAAAAAGGCGTGGATATTTTAAAGAATATTCTTCAAAGGACTATAACAAGGCGTGGAATTTTTTAATAATATTTTTCTAAATACTCACTGTAGGCATGGATTATTTAAAGAATATTTTTCAAAGGACTCAGAAAAGGAATATTATTCTAGCGTTTACGTAGGCGTAAATTTTTAAATGAATATTTTTCTAAGAACTAAGTAGGAGTATAAAGAATATTTTTCTAAGGACTAAGTAGGCCAAGACTTTTTAAAGAATATTTTTCTAAGGACTAAGTAGGCCTAGATTTTTTAAAGAATGTTTTTTAAGGACTAAGTAGGCGTGGATTTTAAGGATCAAACAGCGTGTAGATTTTTTAAGAATTTTTTCTAAGCATGGATGTTTAAGGAATATTTTTCTTAGTACTAAGAAATCTGGTGCAAATTTTCGAACTTTTCCAATTACTCCTAGAGTTTTTGGTATTGAAAAATTGAATAGATCGGTTAAATTTTTGATGTAGCCCTCTTTTAACGGTAACCCACATTTCCAACAAATTTTATTTAACAAAAATTTAACCAATCTTGGTCTATGACCAGATATATTACACATATATGGTTACCTGTAATTTTCGTCATTAAATGTAAATAGTTTTCTACTTCAAAATCGATTTTTTACAAGTAAACTATGGTAAAAAAATTTACCTCTAGCACCAATAGGGGTCTACGACCTATAGTAATCTTCTGAATGCCTTCATATACTTTTCTTCCTTCCACACTTTCTAAGCATTCCTTGGCAAACAAAAATGTTTCTCCATTCTCCCTACATATAAGCAAAAAAACTGTCGCCTATGAAAATAGCAGCACAAATCACACACCACATACAGAGGGAGAGAAAAAAATCACAAAATGGCAAATTGTTGCAATTTCATACTTAAATGGTCACACGTAGACATTTTACCAAAGTATTGTGCAGTCATTCATGCACACGGAAAGCAGACAACCGAACACACATGCACCAAACATTCATTGTGACATTCAAACCAACCGTCTCAACAGCGGCAAAAAACAGGACCACCACAACAATAAAAACCATTGTTGCAACGCACACAAATGTTACTATGACAAAAATGGGATAGGATAAACAAAAACGTGAAAAAGGAAATCTGGGAACAGGACGAAATGTAGATGCCCTTCACGGGGGTGAAATTTTAAAAAGAAGTGCAGCTCCATATAAATATTAGGAAGCTGAGCCTGTGATTATTAGGTCAATTAATGTGTAATTATGACTTTCAAGTCACACTATTTTCTCGCTAAAATATCAATGTCAAATGTAGTGATTGTTTATAATAATCACGAAGTGCCACAAACGGAATCCCGAATCTAGTATACTATCCATCCTTATATGATGGATGCTGTAAAAAACAAAAACAATGGTACACACACTTTGTGTGTGTGTGCATAAGTTGCTGAATCCATGTGTTGTTTTTTTTTCCTACAAGTGTTTCTCACTTTAAAGCTGCTAAAGTAGTAGTCGTGTAGTAACACATATATCCAAGCATATACATTTTATGACATTTGAGCTAAGGATTTATTTATGACACTCCACAACTCCAATACATACTTACACACACACCCTCACTCACACATGCATATGCAAATCTTCTGTAACAACACATACACACAAAACAAAAAAGTTAGTGTTACAAATCATTGTAGTTTTTGATTCACTCTACCAACACCGACACCACGAACCATCATACCAGGTGCTACGTGTTACTATCACCAACTACAAAGGGGTGTGCGACAAAAAAACATAGATAGAAATGTAAATTGTAAATGTACATTCATATGCATATATGTAGAACAATATCCATATGTGTAGTGTATGCAAATTTTTGTTGTTTTTGTTTTCGTTTTTTATATCCATGTTTTGTTAACATGTCCATGTGTGCAATCTCCCATTGATGTTTTGAGTGAATTTTGTAGGCTTGTTTACATTGGCCATAACTACAATGTGTGGTGGTGAGGGTTGTACTCCTATTCTAGTGAAAAAATAAAAACACATACAATAAATATGTGTAGTAATCAAATATAGGTCGGAATCTTTTTTTTTTGAAATTTATTCTTCATTAGGATTAAAAAAAAATTAATTTAAAATCACGCTCATTGGTATTCATTAAAAAATATATTATTTTAAAAAATATCATTGTCTTTGATATTTTTAACACGACTTTATGTATTCAAATTTGTTCAATCCATGCATGGATTTTCCTTCCAATGAGTACCCAAAATACCATATTATAGGCAATTCAGCTGTCAAACGTACCCAAGAAACAGAATATTTAGCGTTATCGTTATGTGTGGCCTGTATCGAAACGTAGAACGATATATACGATTGCCAATACCAAATTTCGTAGACTAATGAGAATATATGTGTGTAAAATTTCAAAGCTCTTTCTTAAGTATTGCTAGCTCATCTGAGATTTCAAAAGACAGACCGAAAGGCGGAAGGGCATGGCTAAATCGACATCGAATGTTATTCTAATCAATAATATTACATACAGAATGTTAATTCTAATGTAAACTCCATCTTATGATGTAAAAATGAACAAGGTAGGGCGATAATTATGAAACATAACGAAACGAGCTCTCCCACATCGGCTAAAATTAGCGCATATTTGACTAGCTAAAACATGAGCTTGAATATTTATAGTTTATAATAAAAGTATAGGTCATAATTTTGAACCGATCGGTTTACCAATAAACTACCTTTGTGTTTGAACTCATAGATAGCAAATGTAATCCGAACTCCAAATGTTTGGTAATAATCGGTGGACATTTGCGGATCAAATATACCACATGATGAATATCAAAATATGGTGGGCAGATGGTGTAATTATAAAGTGACGAATTTATGCAAGGGGATATTTTCTGACTAAGAACCTGAAATTCCATACTACGTTTTTCACACACACATATTCCGAACCAAATTGATATAAATTATAATCTATTTTGAACAGGCCTATATTTGGTAGCTTATGAGGAATAACAAAATAGGGTGAAAATTGCAAAAGCTGTACCAAATGACAGTTTTTATACCCTTCACCACCCTGTGGTATATGTCTATAACATGCAAAATAACACCATGGTTCTTTTGAGAATATTCATATCATCACTTTCTAAGTCGATTAATGGATGTCCGTCCATGTATTTTTGTGAGCAAAGTACAGGTCGAATTTATGATCCGATTTGGTTCAAATTTGAAATTGGAGAAAATCAGATGTATATACATCTCCCATATATCTTAATCTGAAATTTTTGCACAGCGTGCTGCATTGGGTCCAGGTTGATGTATGCGAAGTTTTGTTGAAATTGGTTCAGATTTCGATATAGCTCCCCTATATATGGGAGCTCCGATTTTATGTAGACAATTTGAGAGACAATTTTGCACAGAGTACTGGATTAGGTCCTGGTTGATGTATGCGAAATGTTGATGAAATCGGTTCAGATTAGATACAGCTTCCATATAGTTTCGCCCGATTTTATGTAAATGGAGCACTATACAGCCAATGTTTGTCCTATTGAGACAAAATTTTTGCTTAGCGGTTTGAAGTTACCACAGATTGACATGCGTGAAGTTTTGTTGAAATAGGTTCACTTTTAGATATTCTATATTCAAGAAATTTAGCAGCGGGATGTTTATACCCAAACTGTGGCAGAGGGTATTATGTCTTACAGGTCGCATTTATTATTCGAATTGGATGACATTTGGCGCAGCTCATCTATTTGGCCTAAGGATGAACCCATTTGAAATTGGAAAAAATCGGTTCAGATTTAGACATAGCTCCCATATATATTTTCGTCCGATTTTATGTAAATGGTGTACCAAAGTACCTATATATTTTTGATTTGCACGAAATTTGACATATAGTACTGAATAACGTATAGAATGATGTGTGTTAAGTTTCCTGAAAATCGGTTCAGGTTTTGATATAGCTCCCATATATATTTTCATCCGATTTAATGTAAATGATGATTCAATGCCCCTACTCGTACATATTTTTCGATTTGCACGAAATTTGACATAACGTACTGAATGAAATTTAGAATGA